>NW_008600310.1:0-4518 GCF_000691845.1 Merops nubicus
CTTGCCCTGCAGCTCCTGTGTTGCCACTCCCCGGAGGGTCTCAGTGCCACCAGCCACCAGCGCTGTGGGCAATGTCTCTGCACTGCCCTGCAGGGCTCTGTCCTGACTCTGTGGCCATCGCTGCGGGGCAGGGCTGTGCCGGCACCCATCGCTGCCTGCGGGCTGGGGAGAACTCAGGCTGTTTCTCCTCTCTTTCTGCAGCTCCTGGGAGATGAAGCACCTCTGGCTCAACGCCCTCCTTGGGTAAGTCCTGCCTGGCCCTGCAGCCTGAGCAACCCGTGGTCACATCATGGGGAGAGGCTGCAGGCATAGCTGTGCCATGTGGGAACACTGCTCCTGAGCTTGGGATAGGTGCCCCCATGGCTGTGGGCAGCTCTTGAGCAGGCAGAGATGGTGGAGCAGCTTTGCCCAGCTGTGATGAGCCCTGGGGACCCTCGACCCCAACCTGCACCCCTCTCGATCACTCGGCAGCAGGGGGACAGCACTGAGAGGGTCCAGGAGCACTCACCTGCTGGTTCTCCTCCATGGACCTTTGCTCTGTTTTCCTCTGCAGCAGGCAGGACCCACAGGAGGAGGAGGCAGCGTGGAGGGGGACCCTGGCCACCGCAGAGGCATCAGGGATGCAGGTGCTGCTGGCAGGGGGTCTCTTTGGACAGCCCGGACAGCACGCTGCCCCAGCCCAGCCAGGTGAGCCTGGCCAGGGGGTCCTCCCCTGCTGGCTCCTCCAGAGAGGTGATGTCCACAGCAGAGGCTTGGTGTGGCTTGGTGACAAAGCCACCTCCTCCCCACACAGCCACCTCTAACCACCCCTCTGTCCTGCCCTAGTGAGAGCAGAGCTGTCCACACACTCCTGCCCCTGAGGAAGGGTCACCTGCCCTAGGGCCTGTCTCCAGCCAAGGAACTGTCCTCCTCTGTCCTCTGCAGAACCCGTTGGCTCACCTGCATGACCACAGACCTCCCATGGAGGGGATCTTCTAGCTGGTGGCAAGTGAGTGTGCCTTCTGGGAGCCCAGGGAGGCCCTGACAGCAGAGCGGACATCCACCTTGAAAGTCAGGCTCCACACCTGCTGGCTGTCATCTTGAAGGTGCCCCCGCTGACCTGGAGCCCAGCAGCTCCTGGCCCTGCCAGTGCTGATGGTCACCTGTAAGAGCAGGAGCTGAACCCAGCCATCTGCTGGTGAGCCAGAGAGCTGGGGGTGCTGCCTGTGCTCCTGGCAGCAGGGCTCAAAGCCTCGCCTGCAGCCCTCTTGCAGGACTCCCTCTGTAAGCCCCCATCCAAGCTCCTCGAGGCAGGGCTCTGCCAGGAGTGGATCAGCACCCTGCAGAAGACCAGCAGGCAGGAGTGGCTGGCAGGACAAAAAGCAACTGTGGCGAGCAGCCTGCCTGCCCCACAGGCACTGGCAGAGGCCAGGACTTGCCAACAAAGCAACGGCCTCCTCGAGAGAGCCGTGTCTGCTGCCAGCCACCTCTTGCTCGGGGACTGCCAGTCACCAGTACACACTGGGAGCTGGCTGGGCTGGCAAGCAGATTTGCAGAGAGGGCCTGGGGCTCCTGGTGGACAGGCTGACCACGAGCCAGCCATACGTCCTTGTGGTAAAGCAGGACAACAGCCTCCAGGGGGGCGCCAGGGAGGCTTGAGGAATAGTGTCCCTAGCAGGTCAAGAGAGGTGATTCTTCCCATCTGCTCAGCACTGGTGAGATGTGTCTCCAGTGCTGTGCCCAGTTCTGGGCTCCCCAGTACACGAGCGACTGGGACATACTGGAGTGAATCCCTTGAAGACGATTAAGTGATTGGGACAGCTGACATGAGGGAAGGCTCAGAGAGCTGGGGTTGTTGACCCTTGAGCACAGGCGGCTCAGGGAGGATCTATCAGTGTGTTTAAATACCTGCTGTTGGGAGACAGTAAAGAAATTGGGGCCAGGCTCTTCTCAGTGGTCCCCAGTGGCATTACAAGAAGCAATAAGCACAAACTGAAATATTTTTTTTTTTACTCTGAGGGTGGTTGAACAACAGAAGAGGTTTCCCAGAGAGACTGTGAAGTCTCTGTCCTCAGAAATACTGAAAACATAACTAGACACAGTCCTGGTCAACCTGCTTTGGCTGTCCCTGCTTGAGCAGATCTAGGTGATCTCCAGAAGTCTCTTCCACCCTCAACCATGCTGTGATTCTGTGAGTTTTGTTTGAATTGCCATCATAAACCACAGTTATTTTTAAAATATTCCATCAATTCCCATCTCAGTACAGGAAATTTGGCTTTCAAGCTCAACAGCACATTGAACCTTTACCAAACCTACGAGGCCAGAGTTACAGGAGAGCTTTAACAGCCTAATAAACCAAGGAAGTACAAAATGTGCCATGCAAGTCAGATGTTTCTACTGCAACAACCATATGATCAAAAGTTTCTCAAACAAAACCATTTGCTGCCAGGACGGAGTGGAGCCAAGTAAGCATGATTCAAGTTTTTAAGTGTCAATTTTGTAAAATGTCAGAAGGAGTTACTTAGTGCCACCCAGTGTTGGCAGCTAGAAAAAGGAAGGTTAAATATGGTTACAACTGGGTGTAGACTAGTGAAACAGTGATAAAATCATCCCTGCTGCTGCTTTCTGTGTCAGGGATGAGTAATTCTACAGAAGCTGTGCAGCACTGAGGTCCAGGAGAAAGCTGTCCCACAACCAGAATACAGCTTAGCCATCTTGTTGGAAAAAATCTTCCACCTTTTATGTTCACTTTTCAAAGCAGGTTATCAGTTTGAGATGTCCGTGGCCTCTTGTCATGAGACTCCCTCCTCTAGTCTGACATCAGGCTAGAAAGAAAGTTGTGCTGACTTTTCTGGTTAAATGTTCAGGTACTTAGATGTGTAACAACTCAACAAGAGGTGTCTCTTTCCTAAGATGAGTACAGGTACAACACCACCTTTTTACCCCTTCACCTCAGATGCTGCATGTGCTCTGCCTTTTCCTCCAGGCCTTCGAAACTACACAGGTTCTCATGTATATCACATGGGAAATAAATATTCTCCCAGTTATGATCTTTGGATGACTGAATAATTGCACTTCTGTTTTTGTCATTCACAGGACTATATAAAGCTGGTTAGGTGTCGTGGGGCCATTTAACAGACACGGTGCTCAGCAGACACTGTGCTCTCCATTGTAGCGGAAAGCTGGGTCCTGGCCAGGAGGGGATGGAGGGGAACCCAGAGCCCCAAACACAAGTGGGAAAGAGGGGAAAGGGAAAGCAAGGCACTGAGATGCCTCAGACCACCAGGCTTTGGTGAGGGGACCCCAAGGCTATGGTTTCACTTCTCATGGCCATGGCAGAGAAATCCTTCTAGCATTTTGTGCTCCCTTAGTCTGCCCCAAGTAATGTCATTGGACAGAGAAAAAAAAGACAACATTGATTTGAGTGGTTCTCTGCCAGTTCTTTATTTTAGCCCCTAGAAGACAGAAGGCTGAGGAGAGACTGACACAGGAGTTTATCTCACATTGGTAGAACAAAAATACAACAGCAAAGTGAAGGATGATTGCCCTCTGAAGCAACCTCACCTCCATGAGGTGCCACACTGCTTATTTGTGTCTGGGTGGGAGGGGTCCCTACTGGCTTTTTTACTTTTTTCCCCTCCCAGGGAGCCACCTCCCAGTCACACAGCCGATCCCGTGGGTTTGTGCCTTCCTTTCTCACTTACCTTTCACCGAGTGCTGGGGAATGGGCCAGGCGGTGCAGCCGCACGGCACACGCTGGAAACTCCTCTTCTGAGGCCAACACACTGGGGGTGGGTTTTTCTTTTCTTGCCAGTCCTGCCAGGTTCCTGGAGGACCTGGGAGCTAGGCTGGCTCTGCTGGCTCCTGTAGGAAGACCTCCATGGGCATTAATTACATCTGCATGTCTCATTAGGGCCTCACATGTCCTGGTTGCTCTCCAGAGCTATGAGGTTCTCAGTCCTCTTCCCACAGAGCTCACAAGTTTAAAACCCAAGCCAGAAAATCACTAATTCCTGTGCTGACTGCTCAGCCTGTGCCTCAAGAATACATAATAAAGAGAATTTTCCCAAAGAGAGGCCACAGGAGCCAGTGAGCACAGGAAGAGTTGGGTGGAGGAAGAAGACCAGAGAAATAAAGCATTAATGGGGAAAAAAAAAAAAACAACAAACAAAAACCCACGTGTATTCCCCTAGTGAGCAACGTTTACGGCGCAGCGAGGGATGGTTCCTGCTCCAGAGGTCCTGCAGTCCCAGTGGTCAGGAAGAGCTGGCGGGAAGGGGAAAGGCAGGAGCAGAGGACCCGGGCGTCCCTGCGCTCCACGGAGCCACTCTGCTCGCTTCGCAGGTCCGGGGCATTCTTAAGCCTATAAATAAGCTGGGGAGGCTAATGATGCCGTTAATCTCCGCTGGCTGCCGTCTCAGCTCTCTCCAGAGGCGAGGTTACCTGGCCTCTCCTGACAAAAGCGGGTCTCGAGGGTCGGGTCGGGTCGGGGCCGGGTGCCGAGTGCCTGGGCTGGCGGCCGCCGCCCTCGCTGGGAGG
>NW_008600311.1:0-208 GCF_000691845.1 Merops nubicus
TCAGATTTATTTTCCACAGTATAATTCTGAAAGACAGCGGAGTATGAATTATTCATTGACCCCTAACTGCCTTTGCATACAATCCTGGCCGGGGGAGAGGACCCGTGGCGAATGCATTTGTGTGCAGAGCTGGGCCAAAGTGAATCAAAATCAATTTTTCAGGTTTAGGCGGGGGGGCATTTGGTGATTTTTGGGGCTGGAGCACGGG
>NW_008600311.1:791-1028 GCF_000691845.1 Merops nubicus
GGGTCGCCCCCGGCAGCCCCCAAGCCTGTGCCCTTGCCCAGGGGCACCTCGGCAGCCCGGTGCCACCTCAGGCCCCTGGCATGGCAGTGCCTGGACCTCAGTGCCAGCTGCCAAAACCCGCCAAGGGGGTGAAGTAGGGTGAGGGAGGAAGGGAAGGAGGGAGCACCCTGGGCAAGGCTTTAATCTGATTAGTTTTGGAGTGAATGGACAAAACGAAAAGCCTTAAACCCCGGTGAA
>NW_008600312.1:0-5828 GCF_000691845.1 Merops nubicus
AAAAGGATGCACTTTTCTTCCTTTCAAAACTTTTCCTCAGAAAGTGGCTTCAACGTGTTCGGCGTTTTCTGGGCCGAGGACACTCATAAAATCTCCTAAGAATAATATTCTCCCTGTGTTTTAATTTTGCCACACCGGCTTTGTGTCCAGGGCCAGCGTGGGCAAAAGCAATATAATTAAATCAATATTCTAATGAGGCGGTGAAATAAAGTTAGGAAGACAGAATGGCTTTTGTTGGAGAAATACCATGCCCAGCTTAGAGGAATGGAACTAAAAATGATCCATGTGTTTAAATGTCTTCGTACCCATCCACTCACCCATGCACCAACACGTTTACTACGGAAAACAGGAGATGTTTTAAGGGTTTTAACCAATTCTGGAGCACTAAGCTCTGCTTTTCCATGGCAAACCTGGTTTGATCTTCCCCCAAATCCGTCGCCAGGCTGGAGCTTTCCCCTAGGAGAGTCCAGCTGATGAGTAGGTGGAAAGACACTGACTTCAGGCTGGCCACTCCACTGCTCAGAGAATGGAAACATAGGTAGGCAACATTTATTTACTTGTTAGCAGAAGGGAGACAAGAGCACCCAACAATATGACGCCCACAGTCATTTGTTACTTGTCAGGATATTTACTGGTTATTCAGCCTCTAAGAAGAACCAGGAGGGCTTTGCTTTTTGCCTTTTTTTTTTTTTCCCCTAGGCCAAAAGTTCACTTTGAAAGGCATAAACACGTCCTTTAGATGGTAGGTTTGGCTGATGCAACACGTTGGGGTAACATTTGTTAAGAAACCGCAACACAGGCAGCCATGGCATCAACCTTCCTCCCTCTTTTAATCCCGCCCTCCCCCCGCCGAGAAAACCTGAGTTTGAGCCAATTATAACCCCCTTCCTTCGACAAAACGAATAAGGAGAAATCTATTTCCAGAGCTGTCTACCTATTTATTCATTTATTCTGCCCACTTTGCTGATGCTGAGAGTCTCAGGAAGAAAATATTTTGGATTACAAATGTTCTCTGAAACTCGCTACCTCCTTTTTCTTTTTTTTTATAAAGATCCAAATCTCCTGTCATTCCCTTTTGCAAGAGAAATCGGTTTCTAATTCGATTCCAGGAGTGCTTTTTCTATTATGTTGCACTGGCGTTTAAATGAATGTATTATATTTAAACGATGCTTGCGATAGATGATTTATGGGTGTAAAATTAAAAAAAAAGAAAAGGATGGATGTTTATTTCATTCCTGAATCAATCGCTTCGTTTTATCTGATAATTTTCCAGCGTGATCTCACTCCACTGGTACATTGAGGGGATGTTTTATGTCGTTAAAATACAGTTGTCTTCTGAAGTTTCCAAATTAGCTCCGAGAGAACTCACTGCTGCGGAGGAAGGGAGGGGAAAGTTTTGCTCTGCAACTCCTCTCAGCAAAGGCTAAACCCAAGTTTAGACCCGGGGCAGCACTGGGGTGAAATCTCAGCGTTTCTTTCCTCTCGATCCCAATTTTAGCCACGAAACGCAGCAAATGTCCCGAGGAGGGGAGGTCCGGGAGTCACCCCAGCCCCCGCTTTAGGGGGAAAAGTGAAGATGAGGGTGAGATGGGGGGGTGAAAATGAAATCGGAGCCGAGGAGGGGATGTGAGGAGCTGAAGTCACTTCGGAAAAGGCTTTTTTTTTTGTCCCTCTGTAGAAGATACCTGTCAGGTCGCGAAAGATGGGGTGCTGGAGGTGGTTACCCCAGGAAGGGGCAGCTGCCTTCCCGCTCCCCCCCTGCCCCCGGGCACCGCGGGGCTACTCGCCATCTGCTCCTCTTAGCCCGCTCAGGCCCCTCACTCCTTACCTGCTGTGGGAGCCCCGGCAGTAAAACACAGGGCAGATATTGGGGTGCTGCTTTCCCACCCCCTGACACCCCTGGGGCTCCCCTGGGCACCTTTTCTCTGGGCTGCCGGGCTAGTGGCCCCGGGCAGGGGTAGCTTGCCCATCAGCCCATGCTGCCACCCCTCACCCTGGATCCGATATCAAATTATTGCGGCTATTATTATTGGCTTTAATTACCCTCGTGGAGGTGTGAGACCCAGTCTCAGACCTTCCTAACGGGCAGGGGAAAGAAATACCAGATTCTTGTTAACAACCCATCGTTTGGTGAGCCAAAATCTATCACTTTCACGTTTGTTTCTTCAAAATCTCCTTTATGGGGAGTTGAGAGAGAAAGCGGCCAAAGAAAAGATGTTAAATGGAGATTCTTGGAGTGGAACATCTCAGGAGCTACCGCCACCTAAACCCCCGGCTTGATTTGAGGAAGGGATGGGAAATGAGGAGCTCAGCAGCATCACATCGTTTTTCCGCTGAGGTTTTGGTGATGGGGGATGTCTCATGCCCACCCTGGTGCCCCAAACCCCTCCATCCACCTCCAGGCGAGGTGACAAATCGGAGGGACTGCTCATCGGGTGGAAACTCCCCCATACTCCTCACTAAATTAGCAAGATGGGGCTTCTGCCCTCGTAGAGAAACCCACGACTTTTGTCCCAACCCGATGGAGACATCTTATTAAAATAAACCTTTTTTTGAGAGCCGCTTTGCCCTTTGAGTGTCATAAAGCGGCTCCACGAGAGTCAAGGCTGCTGGGGCTGGGGGGACAGCGAGGGGACATCTCGCCCTTCCCCAAGAGATGGTTTGTTTGCTTTCAAACAACTCTTCTGACACGGAGGATCGCGCCCTTCTGAAGCCTCTTTGTGGCAACACCTCTCGAAAAAAAATCTGTGCCCGAGCCAGAGTTTTCTGTGCAGGCGACACAGAAGGAATGAGGCATTTCCAAAGGCTCCAGCGTGCCCCGAGTCTTCAGACGCTTCGTTTTTGGAGTTAAATATAACTCTCTGCGGAGAAAGTTTGTGTCGTGCGTAAGAAATGTCACTTCTGGCTCCTGGTGGGATGATTTATAAGCAGCAGCACTGGCGCTGGGGGTGCGTGTTTGGCTGCGGACTTGGTTATCACCAAAAAAAAAACCCCAAACCCCTTGTCCCTAGAAACTGTCAGAGGAATTTATAGCCCTGGCATGTGTCCTGGTTAGGTCATAGCCTGCCAAGTTGTATTTGGGGCTGAAAATTAAAGAGGCGAAATAAAATAACATGTGGGAAATAAATGCTTCGGAGTTTGGGAGCTGGAAGAAATGAAAAAAACGGAGTTCCACGCACAGGGCTGTCTGCGAGCTGCAGGAGAAACACGGGATGATTAAGATAAGATAGAAGAACTCTTATCTACCACTCTCGGGAGCAGGGTCGGGGTAGGGACCGGCCCCGGGACCGGCTCCAGCACGATGCCGTGATGCTGCTGGGATGGGGATGGTCCAGAGGGGGTCAGCACCCCCCGAGGGGGGTGGGACCCGCTTAGCCAGGGAGAGGGACACGTGTTGTGTCCTCGGTCTCCTGACCAGCACTCTGAGTGGAAAATTAGGGTGAGAAATGCTTCGTTCGATCCTTTTTCCTTTTCGGGATGTCACAGACCCCTCAAATCTCACCGCCTCATGCCCCAAAAGATGAAAATCCTCCTGCGATGGCTCCGGGGAGCCTGTGCTGGTCCTTGGTGACTCTCATCGGCTCTTTCTCTGTGGTGCCCGGGGCAGAGGTGTGTCTGGAAGCCGGGTCATCTCACGGATGAGGTTCATTAAAGCCTTTCTGCTCGGTGAGAGTGGAGGGCAGAGCTCTGTACCTGCTGCTCCTGGGGACAGCGATGCTCTTCCTCGCCAGGGGCAGACCCTGCGGGCTCCTCAGCCCGGCCAAGCCCCTCTCCAGGCTGTCCTTGCCTTCCCCTAGGACAGCTCGGCGACCCCGAGGGACCCCCCCCTGGGCTCAGGACTGGCCCTGGGCAGCTCCAGGGGGCTGCAGGGCTCGGACTGAACCCGGGAGGGTCCCAAACCCTTCACTTTTCCTTCAGATCCAGCACCTGGCAGGCCCACATTGGGCTATCTACACCTAATAAGTGGAGACAGCCTATAGTAAGTGAATGAATTTATTAACCACTTCATCAATTTCGCTAATATTAGGAGGTCAGCGTTATTAAGGTCAGCCAGCGTTAGTTTAAACAATATCCCTCTGGGGTTGAGAAGTGGATTCGCCTGGTCAAACTGCAGCGATTCTTAAGTTTCTCAGGACAAATCACTGTTATTTTTTTCCTTCTATGTATATAAAGAGGGGAAAAAAATCCCCGTCAGAGCTGGGATGGGTGCGGGAGGACGGTGGTCGCCTCTGCCAGCCCCTTCCTTGGAGGGTGGTGGAGCATGAGGAGCGTTCCTCCAGCTTCGGCCACTGGGATGTGGCTAAAAGTGCTGGGAAAGGAGGCGACAGCTCAGCTGAGAAAACGCTCACTGGAGGGATCCTCCCAGAAAGCCGGAGCCTGGCACCGGCAGCTCAGGAGGAAGGTCGAGGTGATTCCCCAGGAGGAGTTAACTCTTCCCACCTCCCCCCCTCAAAGGCTCCGCTCCTGCCTCTCTGCCTCGATTCTTAACCAGAAGGTTTTGCGCCTTGAGCCTTCCCATGGCTCTAATGAGTTGGTTCAACATCTTCAGGGCCTCGAGTAGCTCTTTAGCAAACACATCCCCCGACTAGATCAGCACAAGACAAATATTACTTTAGCATCCCTACCCCACGTGCGGGCGCGCCTCATTTGCATATTTCTAGGTTAATAATCGTGAGGCAATTGCGGTGTTTTGACAACGATCAAGAGCTGAATACGCTTAATATGCTTAATATATGCCCTCCAGTTGCACGGAACAGAAGGGCAGGGTTGCAAATATGCATTCCCCATTTGTTTGACATTTTGAAGAAGGTAAAGAATGGCTGAACTAATGGCGAAATCTTACAGTCATTCAATAATTTAGATTTTATTGAATATTCCCCTTCTTTCCTCCGACATTTCAGTCTTGCTAATTAGGACAAATAAGAAGGGGCCTGCTGTTAGCAAGGATAATAACTGGCGAGGTTCCATTTATTAAGTCGCTTTCCGTGGGTGTAGAATTGATCTGTGGCTGTGACTGGCATGCTTTCTAGACCTGCAGCAACTTTCAGAAGTCATTATGATCTGCAGAAGGGCCCTCGTTAGAGATCCGTATTGATAAGGTGTCAGAGTTTACGTCGGGGGGTTCGTGGAACCCCCTTCGCCGCCCCCTCCCCACCTCGGTGTAACGGGGAGGGGTGAGAGGGGTGGCCGCCCCCTCCCAGCCCCGCGCAAGGGGGGACCTTGCAGAGGACGGTGTCCCCTTCTTGTCCCCTCACTTCCCCACGGAAAGGGCGGGGGTGTTTGTGGAAATCCGCTGCCAGGTCGATTTGCAGAGATCTGTCTCTGGGCACGTCTTCTTCGGTGGGATGAGAAGGTTCTCCTCTCTGGAGAGGCCGAAGGGATGCGCAGGTCCCTGATCCCACCCAGAACAACCCCGGGAAGGGCTGAGCGACCCCGGGGAGCGCTCAGAGGTCCCGGGTATTACCGGGCAGGGCTACTGGGAACCCGGAGCTGCTGCCCAGCCCCGGAACTGCTGCCCAGCCCCGGGGTCTCTTGGCGTGGGCCAGCCCCGAGCCTCTGATTCCCTGCTCCCTCCCTGGATTCAGGATTGCGAGGGAGGGGGGAAGGCGAGAGGGGAAATCTGTAAAGCACTGGAACAAATGGCGCTTTGATAGACAACGTCTGGCAGTGCCAACGCCGCCGCTGAGTATGTTCCAGAAGCTGGAGATATTAAATAAACTTAAAGATAATGAATAGCCTTCTGTGGTACTCGGGCTGTGCCTGGGCTTTTCTTCCCTCCCCCGCGTGGCTCTGGGATTTTCAGAGCAGAGAGGAGTCGGTGAGGGAGG
>NW_008600312.1:5899-6285 GCF_000691845.1 Merops nubicus
CAGGCAGCGCAAACTGGGCGCTCCCTTTTATCTGTGGGAAAGTGTTAAGTAACGTTCCCATGCATATTTTAATCGCAGTCTCCTTCGATTTTCAATATAAACCGAATCCTTCCCGGAGTGAGACGTCAGGAGGGGTGCAACGTCTGCTCCTTGGGTCGGGAAAGAGGCTGGCAGTGTTATTAAGAATAAAAAGCCCCCCGTAAAACCAACCCCTCTTTGTTACAGAGAGACTCCAGAGCCGCGCACGGCAATCTCGAAAACATCTGTCGAGGGCTTTCTTTATGCCGTTTTATTTCTTTTTACAGCCCCAAGTAGAAAGCGAGCCCGGCTCTGATGCTCCCCATCCCCATTAAAATCGCGGGCGGCCAGGCGGAGGTTTCCCGGAC
>NW_008600313.1:0-326 GCF_000691845.1 Merops nubicus
CTTGGAGGGGTGTGGTGGAGAAGGGGCGGGGTCAACAAGGGGCGGGGTCTCAAGGGGTGTGGCCATAGAGGGGCATGGTCAAGAATGGGTGTGGGCTTGGAGGGGCGTGGTCAGGAAGGGTTGGGGTCTTGGATGGGGTGTGGCCTTGGAGGGGTGTGGTCAGGATGGGGTCTTTGAGGGTATTTTGGGGGGTTTCAGGGTATTCTGGGCTGTTCTGGGTGAGTTGGGGGGTAGGTTGGGCCCTTTTCAGTGGTTTTGGGGTATTTTGGTGGTATTTTGGGCTACTTTGGGTGGATTTGGGGTATTTGGGGGGTATTTTAGTTGTA
>NW_008600314.1:0-35678 GCF_000691845.1 Merops nubicus
GTAGGGAGCGGGGAGTTTAGCCACTGGTCTCTCGCCCGCAGGGGCTAGTGTAACTCCCAAGCCAGTTGCCTACACTTTGTGTGACCGTAAGACAACACTTTCTCGCAGCTCATTACCATGAAAATTACGGAGGGTTAGAACCTGAAAATTTCAGACTGTCAGGGGGAAAAGGAAAATTAACTAACTGAGAAATATTTTCTAACTCGTTTATACATTTCCCCACTCTTTTAAAGGACTCCATCTCTAAACATAGCCTTTGCAATGTGACACAAATATTGTATCAACAACCAGTAGTTCTAATATATAAACAAAATCAATCCAAATGCTGCTTTGAACCAGGTGATGGTACAAGATCTAGAGAAATTAAATAATACCCTTTCCTCCAAGCAGAAAAACAGGTGTAAACTGGTGAAGGGTAACATTTTCACCTCACAAATCAAACAGGAGAAGAGTTCTGTACTCAGTACAAGATTTTGTCTGTCTACCTTACACAGTACACCTCATGCAGAAACCGCTTGCCTGGAGGAAAAAAAAGACAGAAAAAAGAACAGAGAAAAAGGCAGCTGAGCCTTTACTGTGTGGGTGCAGGCAGGATGGCTGTAAATAGGAGAAACAGATGCAAGCAGGACAAGTGAGCGTAATTTTAATATCATTAGACTGGCAAAGGTAGTTAAGTGAAACTTAGTGTTAGAAGAATGGAGGCCTAGGAAAAAGCTTCAATCCCACCTCAGCGTGCTTCTGATTTACTGTGGCTAGCTAATGTAGTGGTTATTCCTTCTATCTAAGGGAAACTATTCTTAACCAAGGCATCGCTTGTGTTTTATAAGTTTATAGGGCATGCAAGTTAAGAAAGGAAAGCAAATGCAGTAAGACTTCCAGAATGAATATGTTTTATGGTCTGCAGTATGATAGCAGTATATCAGTAGATATGTTCTGAGTAAAATGATATCTGCCACCTGTAATTACCAGTCTCCTACTTGAAATTCGGGGTGTCATTGATTTAATTCTGAAGTCCCTTCTGCCAGAAGTTGATCTGGCAAATCTGCTTGAAATTTTGCTGCTGCTGCTTGTGGGATCATATTTTCCCTCTTATTGTAAAACTTTATTTTAAATCGTTGTCCATAAAGCCTATTTTAAGCTGGAGTCACCCCTGTAAGTGCTTGAAATCTGTAATGGTTTTGAAAAGCAAAGTTTCACCTCTGCTTCTGGAGTTTTGCTGAACAGATGGTTAGATTAACCAGCTTTAGTTAGATAAACCAGGTATAACTTTAGATATCTACATGCTAAATACCAAAAACATAGGCCCCTACCTTGGATGTATTTAAGTATGTTAGCTATTTGTTTAAAGAATCAGCGTTCCTCCCTCTTTGTTCATACAGTGTGGTCCCTGGCACGGCCCATGTATGAAGGCCTAATGGTTAGAGCACTGTGAACCTCTGAAGAAAACCTGCATTAAGGATCACTTCAGCTCAAAAGGATTCAAACTCACGTCTGTGTACCAAGACTGGTCAACTGCTAAATAGCACATGAAGAGTTATTCTTTTTGATAGAACAATTTTTGATAGAAGTTATGCCATTACATGGCAAAACCAAATGTAAGCTTCATGAAGTATCAAGCCACAGGGTCTGTGTGCTTTTCTACAAAGGCAGAGTCCAACAGCCACTGGAGAAAACACATTACGGATGAAGAGAGGGAAGGAAGGTTAGGAATAAACGGAACATTTTTCACAGCCGAGTACCACATAGACTGCTGTTGGAATTCATAATCATGGTATGTAAAAAGTGAATTATGGACAAATGTTTACTAATATTAAGTCATTCAGACTAATAAAAAAGAATAGCTGATTATTTGGGAGTTCCCAAAAGACATCCACACTCAGTTACGGGACAATAAAATGGAAAGTGAAATTCATTGTTGAGATATGCAAATGGCTATAAATAGGGAAAATAATCCCTATTTTATATACATAACAATGGATTATGAACTTAGGAGTCTTATGAAGTTATGGTAGAAAGTTCCAAGAAAGTGTTGGCTTAATAGTTGTTAGCTGTTTAAAAAAAGCAAAGTTGTTGGGAGAGGAAGAGACATCACATTAGAAAACGCCACGTCCCTGTTTAAAATCCCCAGTTAACTGAAATGCATCAGGAAATTCTGTGAGTTCTTCACACCTGAAACCAGATAAATTAAACCATCAGGATGTAGAATCAGATGGGATAATCAAAGGTAACTCTTCTGTAGCAATTCAATAATCTCAGACTCTTCAGCATGGAAAGCAAGAATATACAGAGATGTATGGTGCAAGTTTATAAAATCATGAGAGACCTGAAGAAGGTGACTAAGGCATGCTTGCTCATTCTTTCTCTTAATACAAGAACTGGGAGTCATCATGAGGGTTCAAGGCAAACAGAGAGGGGATAAATTCACACAACACATGATCAAATACTGCAATTCATTGTAGCAGGATGTTGAGGCTGTTAAAGGGTTACATAGGTTTGAAGAACAACTGGAAAATTTATGTAAGATAAATCCATTAAGCGTTGTTACATTAAATGTCGCTATCTCTTGCTTAGATTTACTATGCTAGCAATATATTTCTGAAAGTATCATTACATGTTTTTCCTGTCCTGCTCTTTCTAGAGCATCTGTCGTCTGCTTATTGTTGGACACAGGACACTGGGCTAGATCAACATTTGGGCTCTTCTATGACAATAGTTCTTACTCAGAGAAGTGACTGGGTTCTGTGACTTACATTCCTAGCCAAGTGTTCTAAAGCAAAACAAGTCTTCACAGTTATTTCAGTGTATGGTATATGAGAGTAGACATCGTGGATGCACACAGAGATGCAGATGCAAAGAATGCAAATTCCAAGGTCTAACTGCACATATTTTATATGAAAAATACCTTAAACAGCCCAGGAATGTACCCCTTTTTATGTTATCCCAGCATAACGGATAGAGTAAACTGACTGTAGGTATGCATTTGAATCTCCTCTAAGATGGAGAAGCAACTCCAAATGTCTGTTTCTTGATATTACAGTACTGGGCTTGTCTATGCCATGCATGTGTGAGGCATTCATGTTGCTCCAGGCATTGACAGAGGTGTCCATGTATTACTTTTGTCTATACCTCCTTCTCTGGTTACAGGACCAGTGAAAAGGAACTATTTGCTTTTGGAAGGAGAAAATAATCATTTGCATACATGAAAAAAGCAACTCTAATGCTGAGCTTCACAAAGCTTTAAAAGAGGTTTTAATGGATTTGACATCCACAGTATACCACAGAATGTTGTAATATTTCTCTAGAATTCACATGGATGCATAGTCTACACTGGGAGAAATACTCATTTTCAATTAGGTTAAAAAATCTGTGTAGAAGGCAAAAGATCTGGGAGAAAGGTGTAAGCCTACACTGCATGGACTGCTTTAATTATGTATCGCTTATTAAAATAATCATTGGGCAATAGACATTGACATGAACAACCATAGGGACCAAGGATGCCCCCCTTTTTAAGCCAGAGTCATCCTAAAGCAGTGATTAGAAAAAGTAAAAATAACTTGATATTCCTTATCAACTAATCACTCCCTGCTCCTTACTGTCAAAAGGAAAGTTTTGGGCTGAACACCAGTGTTACCCATATTTTGAATAAATTATTAGGCAAAGTGTTCTTTTACTGGTAAGGTCTGCTGATTTGTATTTATTATTGGTCTTCAATCTAACAAAAAAGGCTTTTAGCTCTGTGTACTGCAAAACAAACTCCCAGTGTGGATTGGTTTTCCTTTAATGATGATCTAAATAATTCTAAAACCTAGCAACAATTAATTCTGGATAAAAGTGCAGAAAGAAAGGAGGAATATGTATTTTCATGTACTGCTTGCACCGTAGAACTGCTACTGGAAAATAATAATTTGCTGGGAAAAGTGTAAAACAACTTAGGAACATTATTGTAGTAGTCATTTGTGTTTTATTAAGCTATTGTTTTTACTGGGATGTGTGATTTGGATTTATGCTCTCCTAAGGCATGAAATTAGAGTTTTCTTAATTCCCATGTGGTCTTTTAACCGTGGTTGGTATGAATTTGAACCATAATAGATTAGCATGTATGTAAATTATTGTGATACCTCATGTGCTTAATAAAAATTATGGCTATAACTGGTAGGTGTTTTCATCTTGTTTAATTGTTACTGACTGTTTATAAGAACACTTCCTGATACATGTGAGCTTGGAAGAAAAGCCAATGTAGCATAGTACACTGCTGCCTGGTTATTACAATACACAATTTTCCAAGCTCAATACTACTGTTGGGATGAGACCGAGGAAGAGAATCCATGTATTGCTTCTTCAACTATTTACCACAGTGCTAAAGACAAAATCATGAAAGGATGAATCATCTTCAAAATGAAGTCACACCATTTACACCAATGAAACAGGTTACAAGTGAACTGAGATCCTTACTGAGTCTCTGGTATCTTTATATTCCACCTGTTTATAAGCAAATACCCCAATTTACTCATTAACCCTGGTGCTGAAAACTGATCAACCAACTAAGTTGGACGCACGGGCTTGAATTCAAGGTCTAAATGCATATTGCTCCCTACTTTACATTTCAATATGTGCTCTGCTTTGAAAATGCACCTCTATATTATCAGCATATTTCACCTGAAAACCTTCTGAGAGAAACGGAGGAAAGATGTATGGAAATACATCAACATATTAGACTGATCTTATTTTGAAGAACAAATAATTGTGAAGGAAAGAATAAGAAATATGTGCATAAAATAGTGTAAATGCAACTTGCATGTGTCAGATGCAATATATGATAGAAGACCTCTATGCTTTTGTTTTTTTCAGGTAGCTGATTTTTAGTGCAAATAAAAGTAGTGCAATAGACTGAATATTGAACAAAGCTTCACCATGGAGTTTGGTATCATGGTGCTGGGGAAATCATCAGTAAGTAGAGGATGACTAGAACCACAGACAGGGGCTGACTATACACTGAAATAAAGAGAAAGTAAGTAATATGACATGTAAATTTATGCGGTTTAGGTCTTATAACAAAGATATCTGAGGAGGCTTGCCAGATACAAGAAACCCAGAGGATTCCACTTTCTAACAAATGAGTGGAAAACTCACTGAATATGCAGGAATATGAATAAAGGCCAAGAAAGAAAGTGAAAGTTCTCATACATTCCTATTACCTTTAGCATAAGTATGGTACTTTTATTGTCACCCCTATTTCTTCCTTCCTTAGCATAGTATTTTTTTTTATTTACTACACTGAGTATTACTAATTTCTGATAGTGTCTCCAGCTCCCTGGTACCGAACCAAAAAGTGTCTACCCTACATTCCTCTTTCTCTGAGTTTGACAGTGAATTCCTCTTCAGTTCTGGAGTATGAAATCTGGTAATCAATTCTCTATTCATTGTGAAGAATGCTGGCTTAGCACTTGCCCAACAATTTTTTCAGCAAGAGTAATTTTTATAGAGAAGTTAAGCCTGCTATCAACAGATTTAGTTTTCCTAATCATGCCTGAGAAGCATTGCAAACTCACATTCCTCCCAGCCAGGAATCAGAAAACTACTGAACTCAACCATCTTCCTCTGAAGTGCTGAAAATTAAAAGTGTGACCTGGAACCACTCTCTAGATGGCCATGAGGAACAGTGGGACCACACTAGCACCAGTGATTTGCTGCCATCCAGAGAGACATCTTGTGACTACCAGCAGTTTTCTGGAAGGCAGGAAGGGATTGGTCACTACTGGCTGCTAAGGACATATCTCTCTATCACAAAAAGTTTGGTATAGACAGTAGGTGCAAGACCTCTACCAAGGTTTCACTCTCTTTTTCCTGGGGGGAATCTGACTCTTTTGAACAACAGGAAAGCTTTTCAGTCTGAACTTTTTAATCCTGGTGGCAACAAGACCTGCAGTTGGGTTGTCATGTGCTTTTTCTTCAATTCATAGCTTTACAGCATCGTTTACTGTCACATGATTCAGTAAAGGAAAACAAAAACTCTGCCACTTTTTCATCACCTAAGGAGGAAATCCTAAATCAAAGACACCTGTAACAATGTAGCCCGAAATAAACCAATTTCATCATACAGACGAGAACCACCTAGTTGCCTATGAGACACATTTTCTTAATGATGTTACCAAAAGTATGACAGAATTGGTAGACAGAATTTGCTTTAAATGATTTCACTTTTCCTTCACTTAATTTTTTTACAGCAATGCTATCAATGCTGTTGAAAGAAAAACACCAGATATAAACCACCAAAAATTACACTGAAAATCCCATGCAAGAATGTTGTAAATTTATGGAAAAAGTTCCCAAGATTGGCAATGCTTGGTGAAAAATAATACTTCCATCTCAAAATTTTGGAAGGCCATTTTGGAAATTCTACATAATATTTACAGATGATACATCAAAGGAATTAGAACTGTGCACAAACTGGTTTATTAATAGAGAAAGATTCACAAACTGTGCAGACATAAAGTTTGGGCTCTTAAATATGAAAAAGATGTTCAATGGTTTTTACTTGATCAGAAAAGGGCACAGTGAAGATGACTCACAAAACTGATCTTTATTTCTGCTGCTGAAGATGTTTCTACTTTCGATATTTCTTTGATTTTAAAATTTCTCATTAAATATAGCTATGCTATTCAGACACTTCTCCAAACTTTTCAACACTATTGCTGTGCTTATAGAAACATGGCTTTCTGGCCCACCAGGTCTAATGATGAAAACACTGCAGGATCTTCCTTAGTAAAAGGCATGGTGATAACAAAGGAGTAGCTTAAAAAAAAATGGAAAAAAAAAATAATCAGAGCCCTAAAATTTTCATTTATTGGGAACTTGCAAGTCAGAGGAAAAGTGAAGTACAATTTTTCAGTCTACACACTCAGGAAATCAGGGGCCCAGTCAATATCTATTTTTTTTTTTATGATAGACGTTGAACAGAGACAGATGAGCTAAAAAAGGCACTAATGTCTTATTTTACAGACAGAGAACAGAAAGAAAACCTAACTTTGCTTAGGTATCTGGTAGCAGAACCAGAAGCTGTATCAAAAGCTCACAAATATTGGTTCAAGTCCCACTTGCAAGCTCTACTTCTCTTTCGTGGGAAGAGCCTTTCTTTTTGATAGTTCCCTTTTAATTCAGTTCCCAGAAATGCATAGATTAAATCAACTAAAAGCATACAAAATAACGCACTGCATTGATAAAACTCTGGGGTAGTTTTTGGTACCTCTCCTTCTTGGCAGAAAGCAGTAAAATTCACTTGCACTCCCATGAAAGTAAGCTTTAGGTCCCAGCACTGCCCCAGAGACAGTCTAAATTCAGACTAATTTCCTGTTTCCTTTCAGCCTTATCTGAGGAAAATATTTTCATGTTCTTACAAGCTAAGCTAGCTAATCAGGTTTCCTCATCCCTTTGAGATTTGTGGATACTAATTAGCACTATCCCTTTTCCAGGGGCCATGGAACTTTGGCTCCTTGGAAGAACTGCATCACTGTGCCTTGAGGTCCTGATGCTGGCAGATGGCAGCATCCAGTCCTGAAGAAGGATAGATGGACGGATGTCAGCTTTTTGTTAATTTGCACCTACCCAATTAGGCAATTGCTTTCAGCTCTATCATGGACACTACGTAGTTCTTTTTGGTTATGGAACTCTCTATTTAGTCTCATTGATTTTGTGTACCAAACCTTTCCTTCTCCCATATCTAGCAGAGACAAAATACAGGAAGATGGAAGGATGACAGCTGCATAAAAGCAGCTTGTTAAATATTCTAGCAGGCCCTCATCCCAAGAATTTCCACAAATTACATTGTCATCAAAATGATTAGGGGTACCCTAATGACCACAAAGGATTCATCTGGACCACCCAGTGCTGCAAATGCTAAAAGACGCCTCAAGAGCCTCTTGCAGGATTAAAGTTACTCCCCCTTTAACGTCTTGAAAATATTCTATGAGGGCCTTCCCACCATCATCAAGTAATGAAAACCTTTCTTTGTACTTATCTGATCACTTTAGCATCACTGTGCTGCCTGAGAGATAGACCTATAGAAAATATCCACCTGTAAATCGGACTTAAGTGTTATGTCACAGCAGTAAGACCATTCGAAAACACATATTCTGATGTTTTATGTATCCTGGTGAAATCGAATTAATATTCCACCTTCCTATAGAATTAGCACTGATTTGTGTGTCCTGCATCATGAAGAAAGATTCAAAACTACCATGTCAGAGACTAATTTAACAAAGACACTACTGGTGGCTTTTCCATTAATCTTGCACTAATAAAGCTTTCCATTTGAGTATCCAATTTGAAATGTTTTACAAATGAAAAGGCCAAGATGCATTTAATGATTTAAACTCAGTAGGAGAAAGAAGAAACGACCTTACAAGCGGTAGATATAGCTAGGCAGGGAGTTTGGGAATTGGCAGTTAGAAATTATGTGTACCTGAACAAGTATAAAAGCAAGAAGTTGAACTACTTTATAGCCATCAAAATATGTAGCTACACAGGTCATACATATAAAACCTGTATAAAATCATATTGTTGAATAATAGTATTCAATTTGCCATCATAATTCAAATTGAGTGAAAGATATTTTTTCCCATACTTCTATAAAAATATAGCTATTTGTCTGGAAGCATGTAAGCAAAGTGAATAAACAGTAGTAATACTTAGATACATGATTTAAAAATTATTGTAAATACACCACTGAGAAATATTCTCCCACCACTGGAATAGAAATGAATGTGATAAAATTATTGTGAATTGTGCAGTGCTGGAATTGAGCCTGCATCTGATTGCCCGTAGTTATGGTCTGAGAGACCGCTACCTCTGTATCTCTTCTGTTAGTGAATATGCATCATAGGCTGAAAATACAGGGCCTACGTGAAAAAAAAATGTAAAAAGAGAGTACCATGAATTGTACAGATGGCAAACTTTCTCACTAGTTATCTGATGCTTATAAAATTTCACAGCAATTAACATGCATTTTAAAACGGACAGACTTCCTTTGGCCATTTGAGAGACTGTCCAGTCCAATGATAGTTGTTTCACTGTTTTAAGAGCAAGAACTTTTAAAGGCACGTGCTTTAGAGATGTTAAAATAATTTAAAACAAAGGTCTTCTTTATGAAGCACTGAAGCTGTAAATTTTTACAAAATGAATATTTACATTGGTCTCAGGCAGTTTTTAGAGACTCAGATCACATCATTCCGCCACATGAGAGACTACTTGAATATAAGAAGACTCTCTCACTGAGAAGAGCAAGTTTCAAAGTATAAAAAGACCTTAATTTTGTCTTAAATTTTAGTGTTGTAGTCCATAGGCAGCATATCAGATACATCAGAAGTGGAACGTAACATGAACAGAAGCCAAAAACATACTATCATGGTGTCTATTAGATGATGTGTTTTAGCATTCCCTCTTTCTTCGTCACATATCATGATGCAGATTTTCCTGTAGGTGGAACAGGTTAAACTCTTATTAAAGGCCAATCCAGCACCATGCATAATAGCATTCTTCAATTATAAGAAAGACTTAATAAATTGACAGGATAAAGCTTCCAAAAACTACCTAAAATCTTTTAGCAGATTTGGGAAGGTTATGGTTTAATGTACAACTCTTTGGCTTCTCTGAGATATCCCCAGTGCCCGGCCAAAACCTTCCCCCCCTGTCCTGCACCTGGATCCTAGCTCATTGTGTTACAAGGAGGGTTATTTTGGCCTGGAGAGAAGAGGACTTTCATGACTTCAAACATGGACATTAGATCAAGTTTTTATCTTCTCACATAATCCGGTCTTTGATGTCACCAACTGAGGCCTCTCAGAACAGAAAGAGAAAGCTGTGAAAAGAGGCCCATTTAATTTATACATTTAAGTGCTGCTGTTCTAATTTGCCAGCGTAGCATTTTCATTGTTTTCTGCTTTGCATCCTAAAGGCAGGCTTACACCAGGCAATTATGAATGGCTCCTCTGAACAAATAATTGAAATTCACTAGTTGTGGGATATGGTTAAACAATGTCAGGGTTGGAGGTGCGAGGTCAAATATATTCCCAGTGGCACGACTGAAGTTACAGGCTACCCTTTTCACTTGCCTTGACAGATGAGTGTCTGTAATACAGTTGCTCTAACAGCCACTAATCAGGTAAGCTGCACGACACAAATAAGAAACACGAACGTGATATTTTGCATTTGTCTTCAATCCAGAACAGTCTTACTGTTATACTAACAAACCTTTAGATGCTGGTATAGAAGACTGCTTTGCACCACAGAGACTATCTGATGAGAATTAAATGGTTAAAGATACCCAGCAGTTGCAAAATCCTCTCCTTGCAACTGCAGCAAGGAGACAGCTATAAAACCAGCGACTGACCCTATGTGCAAGCAAAACTGCTGAAAAATTGCACCAAGCTAGTGGTGAGGCAACAGTCCAGTGATGAATTATCTTTCCTTTAATATAGCAATGAAAAAACAAAGAACCAAACCAACAACAAACCCCAGTTGTTGAAACATCAAACTGAGGGATTTTGAGACATAAAGTCTGCCTGTTTTACTCACAAAGTTAATAGTTCAGTCTTTCACAATACAACCAACCTCAAGTTATCCACCAACAAACAATCCACATTGTTTCCTAGTGAGTTTTGTAATGTAAGAATTTTGTGTCAAAGCCCATTGAAGCAGTAGACTTTTGTGCTTCTCATAAACAGAGCAAAACTCTGTGTGTGTGCATGTGCATGGAGAATGGAGGTGTGCTGCAGAAACACAAAACATGACATAAACCAGCTTATTAAGGTGAAAGTTAGACAGGTCTTTTTATTTCATAATGGAATTAATTCAGTAAAAAAAATGGGAGTATCCAAAATTACAACGTACATACCTTACCAATTCAGGGATCTTTATGCTAACTGATCATTGCCATGAACAAAAAGCAGAGGAATTTGCTCTTCCAGTTCCACCAAAACACAATATACAGGATCAACTTGTTCCCATACAAGCACACAAAATATACTAGGTCCAAGGCAAAGTACTACCAAATTGAGCCATCCAAACCTCCTGAACTATGGCTTCCCTGCAACCCACAAACCTTTTTCTTTGCCTTTTGAAAGTATGAACTGCCAAAGTTCAAAGTGCTTCTTCATAGCCACAGATCTAAAATTTGTTTCTCTCTAAAATACAATGTGGCACACATCATATTTATAATTTCATTACCTTGAGAGAATAGACTTTAAAAAAGTGCCCATAATTGGAATTTTAGAATACTGCTCCTACTACCATTTCTCACCATTCCAGTATCAAAACTGTTTTGAAAAAAAAAAAAGTTTTATCATGTGCTTAAATATTACACAGGCTAACACTCCACACTGACAGTTAATGGGTCTGAAGCAGAAAATCTCATTTTTTTCATATATTTTTTTCTCCCCAGTGCTTGAGATATATTTTATATTACCAGTACAAATAAACGTTATGCATAGCCTCTTTCAATTATACATTATTTCCTCTTTTACAGTCCTTTTTATGGCTTTAAAGTTTATTTCAAGAGACACATTCTGTGTTGTTTTTTTTTAATTTTTTTTTTTCTGCCTTCTAAAGTGAGGCTAACATGAGTTATACCCTACTTTATGTTTATCAGTGTGTTATGGTTCTGACTGCATCCCCATGAGAAACATTACTGCCTTCCACAGCTACCTTCCTGATGATCATAAAACAAATATTGAACAATGAAGAAAGCTTGGGAAAAAAAAAAACAAAACAAAACCAAAACAAAGCATGTATCCCACAGAACTCTGAATTGAGGAATGACAGCCCAGATACAACAAGGATTCTGTGCTGTGTCACTATCTGCAATCTTTTTACCTCTGTGTCTTTTAGATATAAAAGAGTTTCCATTGGAGCACTGGCCCTTTTGTGCCAGTCTGTACCACTGATGAGATGTCTTTTGGAACAGAAGTTTAAAAAAAAATCCCCTAAAATAGTCAGAATAAAGCTTTAAGCAACAAAATGTCATACCTCTGCTATTGTTCCTACAGACATCAAAAGTAAAAGTTCCACTGACTCCACCAGAAGTCAGATCCATCTCTGTTATGGTGAACACTTCAGATCTGCCAGTTTTACACACAGAATTGCTGATATGTTCTGCATTTCTGACACACAGTCACAGATGCCTAGGGATCAAGCCACTCAGACTAAGGAGCAGAGCTACCCCTTCTTCATAGGTATAGGAAAACATTATCATCAGCATTATACTAGTTCATTAGACTACCCAACATCTTGTTATGAAAAGAATATGAATGTTGTATGCAGACATAGAGTTTATTTAATTATATTTATAGTATATGTGATTTCCTGAGAGCATTTGACCAAGCAGCAAAGTGAAAAATTCTGCAGGTGCTGTCATGATACAATACCTGTATTACTAGTGGCTAGAGAGCACTTCAACATGGCCCAGAGACTGGTCAATGTCACACATGGAGTGGCAGTTCAGGGATTAGAAGACGGAGTGGCAGAAAGCTGCCCAGCTGCTGATCTTTCCTCTGGGCAGAAAAGTACAACTGGAAACTGCTAGTGCCTCCATAGGACTGTGTCCTTTTCAACTTAATGGGTGAATCTGTCCCTTTTTGTCTTGGCCTCAATAAGGTCTTCCGTTTCTGTCACATGCCCTGACCACTTGGGGATGTTGTTAACAATATGATTGAGTTTGGGAATCTTTTGTATAGTGGGGAAAGGTTTTTGAGCTTCAGTCTGCATGCACGTAAAAAAAAGGAGTGACGTCCTTAAAGATGGCAAGCGCTAGGACTGAGCACTCTGCCTTGACCCTGTATCTGGTGGTCTAATTCCTAGCCAACAGCATTTTAGCCACCCAGGGTAAGTCTTAGTCCCCTACTGTCACGGGACAGCTAATTCACAACAAGCTCCAGGAAAATGGGAGGTTTCATTCACCTTACCCAGGAATTGAACTAGGTCTTATTCAGCCTGAAAGAATGCTGTATTACAGAGTTGCTGGAAACCAGGACACACTTCACCTCCAGCTGCAGAATAAAGGAATGGATGACAGTCATTGCTGTCTATGTTTGGCATCTCAACTTTGATGTATTCCATTTTGAAGCAAATATTTTCTGTGGGGATGCTGGACTCCTAAATCCATGGCTCTGGATTCTGCTACCTGGCCCAGGCATACACATTCTTCTCTGAAATGATTCCTACCTATGTCTGTTTAAATATTTAAATACTGAAATAGTTATACTTCGTTATACTGAATGCCTTGCTCCTCTTCTTTCAGTGTACACAGAAATTAACAGAGATGCTAAATCAGAGTAATGAAGAGACATTATAGTGAGCAGAAAAATAGGGATCCCTTTTGAGTGAGGACTGAAAAGTTAGGCTGCAGTTACCCATCAGGTTTACCATTGTCTATTTGTACTATTTATTTATGAAGTGAAACATCACCTACATTCAAGTATCAGTATACCAGTGAAACATACAGGAATTGCCACTTCCAATAAAATACTATAAATAAACAAACCGAAAAAAAAGTGCATACCCTAATTATTTTTGTTTATCTTTTGAAAATGCTTCTTAGCATAATGTTTTTCATATTTCCATAAAAATAGAGTGGTGAGGGTGTGATCTGATAGTTAAGTTACTTTGTCATTAAAATTATTCCAGTAACAGGATGAATAATGCCAACTGAATACCTGAGACAGCCTTGATCTGAAAAGCTTGTTACCTACAGAGATCAGAGGAGGAATAATAAAGACAAATTGCATACCTTTTATAGAAATTTATTAAAAATTGCTGTAAACCTAACAGCCAAAGTAACCTGAATACAGATAAGGTAGGGTTCTCACATGTTGCAACAGAGAGCTTGAATCACACATACAGGGTTATATGTTTGTTACTAGGAAGAATTGTTATATCAAAATCTGATGAATGTAAGTGCTTGTGACCACTGGCGGAGTGGAAGCAAGTTGGAGTAACAGAGAAAAAGAATAAACCAAGAGAACTTTGAGATTGGATGTCATGAATGGAAAGCAAACATAGAGAATTTAACACTAGATTTTAAACTTCTTTAAGCGGAGGTTGGCCACAATATTGTGCAGAAACTAAAGAAAGATAAAGTAGGAGGATGATCTTGCGATAATATGAATGAGAAGAAACAGAGACAGCTGTAGATGGTACTCTGGAAATACCAAGGGACAGTGCCAAGACTTAGATATGACCTGGAAGGGAGTTACAAAGGCACAATCACAGCACAGAAATACTCGCTCAATCCCATGCTTTCCCAATGGGATTCACTCCTACGACAGTCACAGGAGCACAATCAAGCCTTCAGCAGACTTAAATTAGTACCCAGTTTAAGTAAGACAATATCATAAATATGATAGAGGGTGCTTTTCAAAAGGGCAGACTCATGAAGTCAGAAGTGGAGACTGCTGAAAGACATAACTTTTAAGTACATCACATGCTCTTAAACAAATGACCCCAAATACCTATGGGAAATCATAATTAAAATGTGACCTTTCAAACCCTTCTCTCACACAGACTATTTATTTTGATTTCACAGATTTATACATTAATGAGGTACTCTTGTCTCTGGTTATACTGAGGATCTGAAGTGAAATGAGACGGTCTTCAAATGGCCAGGAAAATTAAAATTCTACACTTTCATGGAAAAAAAAAATGCACAAAGAAGAATGACTTGCTAGTTTTCACAAGGTTTTCATCTTCCCTCCCCTCACTCCTCCCAGCTACTTTAAGCAGAACTGAACTCACAATACACTAACGCTGAAGAAAACTTTACAGAAGCCATGAGGAACAGTGTAAATGTTTGTGACTGAAGAAGATTCACCTGATGAATGTAAATTTAGGTAGTTTTCAGTCATTTAAGTCCCTTTTCTCAAATACTAACATGAAAAGGTCATTCTGGTTAAAGAGAATGATGAGATAATATCCTTTCATTAGTTTAATTCTGACAATACTTTAAGAGTGATTATAAGCTACAGGAAAATGAAGTTGCAGATCCCACTTCCTCTTACAGTTAGTCTGGATCTTTCAAGGGGTCTAAAATACTGTATTTTTATATCCATATTACTGTTCGCTCATGCTAATACATATGAGAATTAGATGATTTTTTAAAATTTTATTTTACTATTTCCAAATTATTCCTTATGTTCTCAGGTGACTCAAATTTCAACAAAATTTTCCTGAAGTAACTCAAACATGAGGAACCTTTAGTGAATGGCAATCAGTGAAGATGCTAGTTGAGTGGTTTTGCCCAGTGTCATCTTAGAGGCTCCACAAAAGAGAAGAGAAAGGAATTTAGTCCCCTGGCCCGGAAATCTTTCCTCATTTAGCATTCACCTCTTCTCCCCCTTAACATCTGCCTAACTGCTGTCTAACTTCTGCAGCTAATGAGGATGATGTTTAGCAAGCCCATTCTGTTGCCATATAATCCTGATTCACTTATGGGACATGCTACTAGTGCAGTGGATGAAAATACATACATTTTAAAAAGTACACAATCGTGTGACAACATTGTAATTTTCAGAAACTTTAATCAAGAGTCACCTCTACTGCAAGAAACTTTATATTCAATTCCTTAAGAGAGATAAACCATAATATCTTTGCCCTGGTCCCTTCCTTAGAAATGGCAAAATAACTTGTTTTGAAACTCAAAAAAACTACTTGAAGCCTATCACTCCCATATCTTCAATCAGCTTTTCATTCAGCCACCAGTCTTCATGAATGTTGAAGAAATTTCATATGTATAATTCCATGGAACGGTGCAGGCTTGGCATGGAATTAGCCAAGGTACTCAAAAAAGGGAAGAGGAATTACAGATGGAGAGTCTCACCACACAATTGTTTAGTTATTTTGTTACGAAAAAAAGAGAATAAAATTATAACATTAATGTAACCAGTACAACACAGCCAAAGATAGCATGTGGACTATATCAGACTGAAGTATTAGTGTGAACAACACTTAACTGATTCAATTTAACTGGTAACTATGGTCCATCAATGACTGACAAATCTTTAGAAACACGAACCAATTAAAATATACTCTCCATACATCCATTAATGGATACGTGCACAGAAAAAAACAACATAAAACTAACAGGCTAAACCTTGATTACAGCCCAAGTACAATTTGCACTGATGTTTATGAGAGCTTTGGCTAAACAAAATCAGTTAAAATTACAGTCTAGTGAGTCTTACTCACAGTGACTCTTAGACACTAACATAGTCATTCTCCCTATTCAAATTACCATAAAATAGCAGTAATTGCATTTGGAAAAGTGTAATAAAGCTGTTGAGATATTCAATATTGTACATTTGGTCTTGCTTCTAAGAATAACAAGAGGTTGTACAAGATACCATGAACAAATGTACTCATTTGAAAAAAAAATATTGTAAGATTGACTGTAGCTCTTGCAAAAACTGATAAATATGAATGCAAAGATGAATAAAATATAAGGTCATCAGCAACTCAGCCTATTTTATGAACTTTGATCATGTAATAGGGTTTGCATTTGTTTCTCAGATATGAATGAAGATGGAATTCAAGATAAGACATTAATCATAATTAAACTGACTATGACAGGTCTATGCTGACAAACTCTTAACGACCACAAAGAATGCTTAGCCATAATGAACTGCTTCATTCATTAATTTCCTCATTAAGAGGACCTCCACTTAATAAGTTCAGTAAAAAGTTGATATAATACTGTGTTTGTATTCTCTTTTTTTATCAATTTCCACTTCAGTGGTATATTATTTGGAAAATGAAATAAATCATTTAAAACATATAATTGCTTGTATATATTCATATGGTAATTCCCTAAGTGATGTTGTGTTTATAAGTTGTCAGTGTGCATATTAATTTGTCATACCCATCAATCTCATGTTCATTTATTTACTACTAGCCACTGAAAAGAAGATTAAAAAGGACTTGCTGCCCCTTCTTTGAAAGTTTTATTAAGGCCAAGTAGGCCAAATGGTATATTCCAGTTGAATCCTGCTGGTTGCCAGGACTTGAAAATTACTAATTACAGTTATAAGTGACTTAATATGTTTGTATGCATGATTATTTATGAATACATGTTAAGTGCTACATAAAATAACCATTTCTCATTTCAATATTAAAACATATTAATTGTTCAGTATGTTAAGGGTCATATGAACTTGTCGAATACCATTAATTTACTAAAACATGTCATATTGATAAAATATGATGTTGGCTTTGTGCAGAATAAACAAAAAATGAATTAAAAATACATCTTCCTTTTCCTTCCTTCTTCTTCTGTTCCCTCCTTCTCACCACTAAACCAGACCCTTACAAATACCAACATCACTCCTATCCAGAGAAGGTAGCACTTAAGCTTAACACACTGCATGTACGTAAGGGAAGAAGTATAATTTTCCTGCCTTTCCCAGAAACTACTTTGAAGCACAGAATCGTTGAGGCAGGAAAGGACTTCTTGAGATCATATTATGCAACCCTCTGCCCTGCAGGGTCACCTACCAGTTGCCTAGGACTGCATCCTGCTGGGTCAGGGCAACCTCTGCCAGCATTTGGCCACCTCATAGTATAAAAAATGTTTTCTTGTGTCTAGATGAAATTTCACATGTTTTTAATTTGTGCCCATTGTCCTGTCAGTGAGCACCAGTAAGAAAAGTCTGACTGCCTCTTCTTAATTCCTTCCCATCAGGCATTTACACACATGGATAAGATCTTCTTGCGCCTTCTCCTCTCCGGGCTGGATGGTGCTAGCTGTCTCAGCCCCTCCTCATATGAAACATTCTTCAGTCCCTTTATCACTTTTGTGGCACTGCACTGGACTCACTTCAGTATGTCCATATCTTTCCTCTACTGAGGAGCTCAGCACTGTACCAAGCATGCCAGATGTATCTTACCAGTGACGCATGGAGAGGAAGGATCACCTTGCTCAATCTGCTGGCAGCACTCTGCCTATTCCAGCTGCAGAGGCTGTTGGCTCATGTTCAACTTGATGTTCACCAGGACCCTCAGGTCATTTTCTGCAAAGATGCTTTTCAGCTTAGTGGCTCCCAGAATGTATTGGTGCATGGGGTTCCGCCCAAAGAGCAAATTTTTTGCATTACCCCTTTTTGAACTTCACAACATTTTTCCCAGCCCGCTTCTCCAGTATGTCAAGATCCCTCTGGTGTACCTGCTATTCCTTTCAGTTTTGTGCCATCTGCAGACTTGCTGAGGGTGCACTCTGTGTCCAGGTTATCAATGACACATTAAACAGTACTGGCCTGAGTACTGTCTGCTGAGGTAAACCATTAGTGGTCACAACTCTCTGGACCTGGCTGCTCACACAGTTTTCAATCCATCTCACTGTCCACTTAACTAATCTGTCCTTTGCCAGCTTGCTTAAGAAGATCCCACGAGAGACATGCCTTGTCAAACACCTTACTAAAGTTGAGGCAAACAGCATTCACTGACCTTGTCTTTTGTAGAAGGCTCTCAGGTTTCACTGGAAGTTGAAAGGTTATCCAAGAACTGAGGTATCCCTCTGCTGCTTTTTGCACTAGCAACAGAAAAATACCCAACAGCAAAAAAAGCAGTTGTATTGTTATCCTTGCATATGTCCTTTGTTTACAGTTCTTCTGTCTTCTAGGGAAGAAGAATCCAAGATTAAATTGTAAATATGTGTAATTTAAATGGCGCTGTTAAAAGATGAGGTGTCCTGCAACAAATTTTCTCTATAAGTCCAAAATCCTAGAGCTCATACCATATGTTCATAGACATGTGATTGTGGTGTACAGCAGAACTTGAAAAATAATTATCTCCTGGACCCGTTCAAGACCATCAGGCTTTTCTGTGAACTGAATGGGAAGGTGGTGTATACCTAGGAGCTGTCTGGGAGTGGAAAATGCTACAAAGCAGTGGATGCTCAGCAGCTTATGGAGTTAAAGAAAAATATAGGAAATAGACATTCAAATCTGAAATGCCTGAGTATTACTCACACTGTACCCTTGAAGACTGAAGTAACGGACCTTCTGCCCCAGCAGATTCTGATGAACCAACCTTAATGCAGCCAGTGACACGAATACTTTACTACATTCAAGCATAACAACACCTGTTAATTCTGTATGAAAGTTCTTATGATCTGTATGAATCAACTCTACAACTCCCTGTATTTCTTTATCAGAATAGCAGGTGTCGATATAAAACAAATAACCGCAACAACGTTTATAAATTGAGGTTTTTCTATTAAAAGAGGAGTAAGCGTCAAAAAAAAGCCTTTGCAGAAGTTAGTTGGTTTGTTGAGCTGAAGATTAATGGTCAGTCTTAACTGTTTGTCCAAGAACCGAACTGATGGAGATTCCTACTCAAAATCTGTTTTAATTACTTTTACATACCTGAAACAAGAATTTAGCAAACTGATTCTATGGCTTCAACAGACAACGACTCGCACCTACTCCAGATGAATAATAAGAATATTGTCCTACAGTCACAAATAAAATCACAGAGATTATAAATGTTTCAGGTATTTTCTCTAAATTGGAGGTCACTGTAAAAGACGTTAAGATAATAAATCTACCGAATAAATATATTCTCCTGGCACTCAGCAGGGCCCCGCTTGGGATCATTTATCTCCAGTTCATTATCTTGTCTGAGTTATTCAGATGCCTGCTTCATGCTCAATGGCTTTCAAACAAGTTTTAACAGTTGAAGTCTTCTTCAGTTTTGACTTAATCACTCACTTTGTAATAAAAAGTTGGAAGTTGCTCAAATTGCTATAGTGAATTAATGTAATTAATGCTGTAGTTCAGTTTTCCTTGATCATATGGTACTGTGAATGCTCAGCATGAATCAGCTAATGGCAAGTTTCCATTTAAGAATTGTTGCATTTGCTTTCATATATGAATAAATGTTGTTAATTCAAAAGGCATGTGATGCATCCCTGAGGTATATATGTGTTTGTGAAATTACTATTATTGCCTTAAGGTTATAAAAGACATATTTTCCCCCATAAACATTTATTTTATGTTCAAAGATTAATAAAGTATCAACACAACATGTAGAAATAAAACTCTAAACAAGTGAAGTTTTATTTGCATTTATTTATAAAGTATTGAGATGTAAGAGAAACATTTTACTCTGAGGGTGTCAAAAATATCTGTAGTAATGGGTTTGGATGGCAAAGTTTTGGTGGCATGGGGGCTGCAGGGGTGACTTCTGTGAGAAGATGTCAGAAGCTTCCCCTGTGTCTGACAGCCAGTGCCAGCTGGTTTCAAGGCAGACGGACAACTGGCCAAGGCCAAGCCCATTAACAATGGTAGAAGTGCCTCTATGATAATGTATTTAAGAAGTGGAAAAAAAACATGCTGCACAAGAGCAGCCAGAAGAAAGGAGGGAGAATGTGTGAGAGAAACAACTCTGCAGACACCAGGGTCAGTGAAGAAGGGGGAGGAGGAGCTCTAGGCATGGTAGCAGAGATTTCCCTGAAGCCTGTGGTGAAGACCGTGGTGAGCCAGGCTGGCCCCTTGCAGTTCATGAAAGACACTGCTCTGGAGCAGGTGGATGGATGAAGGAGGCTGTGACCCTGTGGGAAGTCTGTGCTGGTGAAGGGTCCTGGTAAGACCTCTTGACCTATGGAGAGTGGAGGCCATGATGAAGCAGGCTTTCTGGCAGGACTTATGAACCTGTGGGGGACCCATACTGGAGGATTCTGCTCCTTAAGGACCATATCATGTGGAAAGGACCCATGCTGGAACAGTTTATACTGTAGCCCATGGGATGGAGCTAATGTACTGGGTCTGGCTGAGATGGACTTACTTTTCCCTGAAGCAGCCCTCACAGTGCTGTGCTCTGTATTTGTAGCTAGAAAGGTATAACACAACAGTTTTTTCGGTACAGCTGAGCAGTGCCTGTGCAGCACCATATGTGATGAACTGACCACAAGCCCCATTCCCCATCCCCTTGTTGTGCTTGGAGGGAGTAGGCAGAGAGATCAGGAGTGAAGCTGAGCCCAGGAAGAAGGGAGAGATGGAGGAAAAGTGGTTTAAAATCTGGTTTACTTCTCATTACCCTACTCTGACTTTAGACTGACAATAAATTAAATTAATTTCCCTGAAATTAATTTTTCAGTCTAGTTTGCCCATTATGCTAATTGGTGAGTGGTCTTTCCCTGTCCTTATCTTGACCCACGAACCTTTTGTTTTATTTTTTCCCCCCTGTCCAGCTGAGGAGGGGCAGTGAGAGAGCACCTGGATGGACACTTGGCATCCAGCCATGGTCAACCACTACACACTGTTATTCTCATTCCTGCAGTTCCAAAAAGCTTCTTGACAATTGTGGGCTCTTATTGTTAATTTCACCATTAATTTACATAATGGTTATGTCTGCTAAATGAACTCTTGCCATGGAGAGCAAGGTAGTGGACTGTCATTATTTTCAGGCTAAGATGATACAGGTAGATGTTTTGAATTTATGATAAAAATATTTATTTTTGTTCTAGGGAAAATGGATTTAAGTAAATCTGAATTTAAACAAATAAAAAAAAATTTGGAAGGCATTTCTTGACATGAAATTCCAGGATTTACAACTTTTTTTTTTTTTTTTTTTTTTACTGGAGATGCAAGAAGAAAACATACTCTTGCATTTGAAACTCCTAGAATCCAGACAGAGGAAACTCATGCTAAAGTAATTCCAAAGTAAATACACAACAATCCATGCATTTAGCAGCATAAATTTATGTCAGGGGATAAAAAAAATCAAGTTTCTTTTTAACCTGTGTGTTTGTCACAGAATTTACAACAGGCAAGATTTGTGTCAGACAGTGATTATGTTTCTTCGTACTTTCATATCTGGCTGTTCTGTTGTCGGAATAAGCCATAATTTGAGTCTTGCTGATACGATGTGATAGGTACATAAAAGCAGTACAGACTACATAAAACCTGTATGACAAATAGCTGTATTTCAATGTATGTCACATGGAAGACCATACACCAATGTAAAATAAATACTCTTTTTTTTTTTTCCTGTCTCAGATTAGATTATACAGTAATGCAAAAGCTGAAACTTTGGAAAAATTAGGGGGTAACAAATACCCATATATATCTATGTTAAAATTACTACATGCGTATCATTGCTTACTAATTTGTAAGGTTTCATCACTGGGAAAGAACATATTCTACAGTCTAAAGACCAAACCAGTGAATGTATTTCAGTACCAGACGGTGCAAAGCTGTTTAGTTAGAGGTTGTAACTGAATATAGAATAAGACAAAGTTCTTTTGTATGCAAAGTGATTGCAGGAACTGCCAAAAATGCATTCAAACACAGAATGTGTGTAAAAAATTAATTACACCAAAGATCTAATAAAAGTAGCTGCAGGACCTAGCAAGTGTTGATTATTTCATCTTGCCCATTTTTTCACAATTAAACAACAACCAAACTGCTAATAACAAGTGCTGGATATTAGTGCAGACAAGTCTGAAAAATACAAGTGTTGTGAAATAGAAGGAATTTGCAAATAATTAGGCCCTCACCCTTTTGTCATTATGAACTTACCATTAGCAAAATTTCCCTCATGGTGTCATTTAGTAGTTTGACCACACCATGATTCTCCTTCAGAATTAATAGTTGAACCTTCCCCTTCCATTTCTTTTCTAAAAATACATGAATATGAACAAAAGTAAAAAGATTTTTGCTTTGGAAAACAAGAACAGTCATAATGTTGTTTCTAACCATGTCTCATATCCGTCTGAAGATCATTTACTGCAATTTCTAAGCTGTGCACTGGTATTTTATCCACCTCCCTGGAAGCAGACACCCACACTGAAGCTGCAGATAAATGAGTAGCCTTATAGATGAGAACTCCACTCATGCTTTTGAACCCTTGAATATTTAATAGCATACCAAGAGGCAAGAGCCTCAACAACATAAATGAAGAAAGATACTTGAAAAAGAGACAAAGAGAGTAGAGGAACAAAGCAGAAATATTGCTGATCTTGAGCAGCCTGTAGCTGAGGAAGGAAGTCTGTATGAGGACATGAATTTTGGTACAGGAAGTATAATTGTCTGCTGTCTTACAACAGAACTTTGTTAAGATGTGGGTTATGGAAAAGTATTTAAAATGAAAAATGTATGTTATTAAAAAGCTAACAAAATTAAGGCCAGGCTGCAAACCTGACATTTTTCTCTTGCACTTGGCATGCTGCTAAAAAACCCAGATGCTAAAAAATGTGAATGTATATCCAACAGTACTGTTTCTTAAAGTGTACCTGCTCACTGAGGTAAATCCAGTATCAAGAAAATACAAACGAGTTTTAGTATTTGTCAAAGGGGCTCTCTAAGTTTTTGACACTTCTTCAGGCTATGTGAAGACACAAGTCTAACATTTAATGAACATCAATATATTAAAACTTTTTTAAAAAATTATCTTAAAAAGTATAATTTTCTCAGGCTGTGGTAAAAGTAGTTTTCTGTGTAGATGTCTTTGAATAAGAGAACAATTCAGAGCTTCAGTGGTTTGTTAGATCATTATCTCCCTACCAATTAAGCAATCCAGCAAGAAACTGTGATATTACAACAGTGAATCACTCTCAAGTGGCTCTACATTCCACTCTGTAGTAAGAAATTAATTTGAATGGCATTAGGAAAGACTATGTAAGATAGCACTAACGGTAATGATAGATAAGGTAAACCAAAAATAAAAGAGACAAAAATTATGAAAAATTACTAGACATGAGAATTCATCACTCATATAGTCAAGAAACCAATCCAGATGTTATCATGCTTCACTGACTTGTATTTATTATGTGAAATATTTTTTGTTGTTGTTAGAGACAATGTGCCTTTGATATCAAGGTCTAATGTTTATGTTTTAATTTATATGATTTTACAGAGTTGCTTATCCTCAGAAACAAGGTGCAGCTGTGCAGCAGTTGAATAATACATGTTCTTCTGTCAAAGGCTGGTGAAGAGGGAGACCATATCAGCTGTAAAGAGACAAATGCAATCATACAAAGAGTTATCAGCTTTATGAACTGAGGAGTCTTGACACTACTTGACATTCATTCTCAATTACCAAACTCTGTTTTCTCCTGTTGATTTAACAGCACTACAAAATATCTCAAGTAAATGAGTGGATTTTGTGAACCCATCACAGTGTAAGTAGCATGCTTCACTCTTTAAAGGAGTTAGCAAACTAAACACTAAACATTTTACAGTAGCCACAAACCTTGGAAAATGCACCTTTCCACTCTTTCAGGTATTTAGTTTTGAAGAAAGCACTTAATGCCCTCTTTCACATTTTTTCCTGTTTCGATGCAGGTAGACTTGTTTGGAGGATAAGTTACACTGTGTATAAAATGTTGTGTAAGAACAACATGTTCTTAGACCTGCATATTTATTTGAGGTAGCGGGTTTATTTTAGAATTGTTGTTACAGCTTACTTATATAAGGAAGTCAGTGAAGTTTCTCACAGATTTTACCAATAACCTGGTGAAACAAAGAATGAGTTTGTTTTAACAATCAAGTGATCTAGAAGAAAAAATGTTATTACTTCCTGTCTAAGTTATTATTTCTATCTAACGTCTATCTAACCAGAAAGATTATTAGAATTTTGTAGGATCAATTTAGAAGGCTGTAGGACTTCCTGAATGGAATTTAATCTGGGAAATAAATCACACCCAGCCTCCAGCAGTATTCAATGACCAGTAGACAGACAGGTCTAACAATTAATTTTTCTTTTCTTTTTTGTTTTATAGTATTGATTGGTGATACTTTCATTTAGGACACTTGGATATTTGCATTTCTGAAAGTACTACTTTTGTATTCTGTTCTTCTAACAGGTGAATGGCATTTGGATCCCTGAAAAGTATTCTTACAAACATCCCCCTGACCAGTGCAACAGAGAACCTTTCTTACACAAAACAATACAACAAATCTGGTCTTTTTTGTTGTTGTTGTTGTTCTGATTCCTGTAAATTATTACAGCCATTTACTTCATCTTGCATTTCACAAGTTTTGTCCATTTTTTTTTTCCCACTACTCTCTCTATTGGACAGAGGAAAAATTAAAAGGCTTCACAGCTGTTCTATTTAGAAGGTATTGAAACAGATTCCTGAACATGCTGTGCAACACACACACACAAAATTGCTATCAGTTCAACTGTTGTATTTTTCTTTAATTTTCTTCCCCCACTGTATGACTACTGGAATAAGAACAGCTACAGATAAGCAAGTAAAATGTTACCATTTAATAGGAAAAGAGTATCAGAAAACATCATTATGTCACTGAATAAACATCAATATACCACTGTATAAAACTCATGGCTTACCTGCATCTTGAACAGATAAACTAGAAAAGTAAATGAAGATAATGAGGATAATCAAAGTTATGGGCTGGTTTGTCTGAGAAGAAACTAAATAAATTAAGATCCTTCTGTCTTATAAAGGCACATGTCAGGCAAAATACACTGAAGCTTTTAAAATAATGAGTAGCTTCCAGGACACTTTTGATGATACTTAAACCTTACTTCAAAATACCTACAGTACAATTCTTTAAACTGTTTGAAGGAATCTGATATCACAAAACTATTATTTAACAATGTGGGAGGTTCACTATATTTCTCCCAGCTCCTCTCTGATCCACTATAATTTATATAGATTTTCTTTCTCTCTCTCTCTCTCTCTCTTGCTCTTTAGCTTCAGCAAGATTTGCTGAGCTATCTACTTAAAGCTGGTTCTAGTGTGTGGCCCAGTATGTGATTTCCAGAAAGGATTTAAAATTCCAATCAGTTGTTGTGGGAAAGTGGGTTATTCTAACAAAAATGTGGAGAGTATAGTCTGTATTTATTCCTGCCTTTCCACAAATTGACACTATATATAACAACCAAGCTAAAATCTAGAAACAAAGTGCTAAACCTTCTGCACCTTTTCTCACTGGTTCCATTGCCCAAGTCCCAGTCAGGTTCCCATCCACCCTGTAGTACCAGAAACATGCTGATAAACAAAGGAGAATTAGACCTCGGTTTTAAGTGTTTCCACCAGCCTTCAAAGAAACACTAATCTCATTCTGAACTTCCTTGCAATCAGTATATCTTCTGTCACCATTAATACTTTCAACGGTTGATATGCCCATTCAGAAACAGCATCTATGTTCCAAACACGTGCTACAGAAAGCTTCAGAGATGGCAATATGCAGAAAAAACAATTATACATGTAGTTTTGTATTATCAGGGAATGTATCAGGCAGATCATTGCATTATTTGTTTGGCATATGCACAATGACAGTCCCTCACAGCATTAATCTTTTCGAATGGATAAATCTGTTTGAAATGGATTAGCCCTCTTACTTCCCTGTGCAGGAATAATAGCACTGATGCAAATGTAAATCAGCTCTTTACTGTTACACATCGCATTCAAAGCAAATGCTTGCATTACAAAGGATATCGATTTGGTCTGAAGGTGTGAAGTGGCTTAGTGGTACAAAATCTTAGTCAATGCTTGCTGCCATCTTCTGGTTTTATAAAAACCCACAGATGTATTTTAAAAAGACTTATCTTCAAACCAAAATACTCCTTTGGGACAGGTAGAAAATTAAATACCCCACCCTAAAACATCTACTATCTAATTTCATAGCCATGTTTATAACTCACAGGTGCAAGTTTACAAAAAACATACATGAAGTATTGAGTTTCGACAACATAAAAAAGGAACTAGGGCAAAATATTAATAATGCAATTATGTTCTATAGATACTAAAAATAAGAGGTTTTTAGTTATTACTAGTAAGTTAACAGTGACAGACATGTTTTTATAAAGTTCTATATAACACATGCATATTCTTACTGATGTTGTACAGTGTTGTGGTTTGAGGCTTGGAAGGGGGGCGTGCCCTTCCAGCAACTGGGAGGACCCCGGGTGGGGGTGAAACCATTGTATTCCCTCCCCTTCCCACACACACTCTGATAAGAGGCAGGGAGTGGTTTTTTGTTTCACTCCTGCCTTGGAGCTCGGAGAGGAAAGTTCTCCTTTCACTCCGTGGGACCCTGGAACCATTTCTGAGGGTTTTGTATATTTTATCTTTTGTATTATTCCCCTGATCTTTATATATATTATTTTCCTTACTTCCCTTTTTCGTTGTCTGTTCCTTGTTGAACAATATACTTCATTTTTTTTTAAAAGTGTCTCTCTCTCTCTCTCGAGGGGGTGGGGGAGAGGCGAGTACATAGTTCTGTTCCGTGTGGGTCCTGCCCTGAACCCCTTTTTACACGGAACCAGGACATATAGGAATCCAATGCTTCTATAAAAACCAGGTGCCTCAATAAAAAAAGACAGGAGGTTAAAATCGGTTTTGGGCTTAAGCTCTTTTGAGACTGGGAGCATCTTACAATTTTGGACATAGAAAGTCAACCTTAATATAGTGCTAGGAGATAGATGTAAAAGGGCAAATCAACAAGAATTCAGCAGAGGTATGAAAAAGGAGACAAGACCCTAAATTCTGAGACTCAAAACACTAACAGACATGTGAGTACGAAACAATAGCACATGGGCTTGCAAGCTAGCTCCAAATATGCTTGTTCTGGAACTGGGCTAGGCCATTCTTCCCTATGAAAACTGGTCAATCATCCTGGACATATGACCAAGCTAATGGTTTGGCAATTCAAAATTCATACATGATATCATACCATAATTTATGAACATATAATTTTCTTTAGCATGGTGATCACTTCAGACCTGCCCTGTTCAGTTTGAAAACATCATTTCAGTAATTTCAATAAATCATTTGGCTTGGTTCTCAGAGACTGTTGAGCAATCTCCTCTAGATGTTGTAAATCTACTAAACGCCACTGAAATTCACAAGATGAGTGTTATCCAGTTATCTAAGTATTTAAAACTCCATAATTTCCCTGCTGTGATTCAAGAAACTCCCTAAAGTAGAAGCAGCTTAAATGCATTTCACTGCATTTTGATGCTTGAGAGGCAGCCTGCCTTGCTTGCTGCCGAGAGCAAGCTACCCTTGGCCAACCTACTTAAAAGGTAAAACCACAATGTGCATTTAATACCCCAGTACTTCAGTTCGATGCTTAAGCATGCCTTCCTTATTGGTACTTCCTCAAACATTGTATGGCCAGATCCTGGAAGTATCCTGAGAGGGAGGATGTCAACAGGCATCAAGGAACAAAGATTAAGACTGACAAAGTTGAGATGAGCAACTTCACGTACCTATGACAAATTAAATTTTAGGTATTCTTTAAGACTTATTCTTCCAACTATAAAGAATTTCCCAGTGGAAGTAAAACTGAGAAGAGAGACAATTTCACAAGCAGATGACCTTTATTTGAGTTCTGGTGCTCATAACAAACATTTTTTTTCCTTGATGAAGAAATGACCTGGGTTCAGGGCTTTGTAGATAAATAAGCTCAATTCAGTACAAGGGAAAATAAAGGAAAGAAATTGCTAGACAGAATTCTACACCATAGTATCAGGGAGAAACAAAGAAGTAGCCTAGAAATGTCTGTCATTAATCATCAGCCTGTTCTTTCCACAGTTCAAACAGATCTCATTGGAAATTTAAACCAGAGAATAAGCACATAATAGGGTTTTCCACTACTTACACAGTCTGAAAGTTCTTGATAAATTACCTTACAAGAGAATTCTTAGGTCCCTAGTTGACCATGTGATGAAATATTGTCACAATATTAGAAAAGAGGGCAAGAGATGTAAAATAATAGAAGTAATAATTGTTCAATATATAAAAAGCTTAGAGATGTTCCAAAGATGTACATGGATGTTGATGAATCTGCTGTTACTACTGATCAAATAAATTAAACAGTACACATTTGTCACAAAATCATGTGCTATGTCATGACTACACAGTATTAGAAAGAAATTTAAAAAAATTCTAAACAGACAGAGTCAACAGCTTTTTACTCATCATTTCTTAAGACACAAAAAATCACCATTCTGTGTTTTCACTTTGATACCTAAAATGTTGAATGGCAAAACTAAGAGGGAAAAGTATGTAAACATTACTTAATGACTTAGTATATATATAAATACAGAATTATATAGAAATGTATTGTACATAAAGGACAACCTTAAACTGGCTGGCTGACACCAGTTTAGGTGTTACCTCAGAGAGAGCAAGCAGTTTCGTCTACAGCATCAAGTACTAAAAGACAAAACTCAAATTATACGTATGGGCAAAAATTATGCTCTGAAGCTGGGCGGGTATCTGCTTTTCCATGTTTCTTTATTATATGTCCTACACTGCCCTTTAATTTCTCATCAGTGGTGACTTCAGGCCTCCTAAACTGTTACCTGCCACAAACTGCCAGCTGCTTTTGCATAAGTTTGCACTCTAGTGCTTTTCTCATATAACAATAAAAGTAAATATGGCCTTCAATTAGACTACCTGGGCTGAGCATTTTAAAACCATGTGAGATCTACTGTCATGTGGATTTTAACTACAGTGGTCCATCCCTCCTTCAACTGGAGTACAAGTGCCCATACACCCTGTCCTGGTTCCGTGTAAAAAGGGGTTCAGGGCAGGACCCACACGGAACAGAACTATGTGCTCGCCTCTCCCCCACCCCCTTGAGAGAGAGAGAGAGACACTTTTAAAAAAAAATGAAGTATATTGTTCAACAAGGAACAGAAAACGAAAAAGGGAGGTAAGGAAAATAATACATATAAAGATCAGGGGAATAATACAAAAGATAAAATATACAAAACCCTCAGAAATGGTTCCAGGGTCCCACGGAGTGAAAGGAGAACTTTCCTCTCTGAGCTCCAAGGCAGGAGTGAAACAAGAAACCACTCCCTGCCTCTTATCAGAGTGTGTGTGGGAAGGGGAGGGAATACAATGGTTTCACACCCACCTGGGGTCCTCCCAGTTGCTGGAAGGTCACGCCCCCATTCCAAGCCTCAAACCACAACACACCCGCTTCCCGTTAAAGCGTTCATAGAGGGGAACTATTGGATTCAGACTTTCCATTTGAGCCACGAGTCCAAGTAACTTAATTTACAGCTGCAGGGTAAGTTAACTGTGAAGACAGACCAGCAAGGGAGACACAGCAATGGTGGCTCCCGTCCCTCTGGACTGAACAGAGATGGGCAAGTCAACATCCCATCGCAGCAGAGGTAGTCACAGTCCACATCCAAATGTGACTTTAAATAACTGTTTTGCCAGGGGCTGTCTACAGGGCCTCTCCACAAATTACAATATCAATGGCTTTTTAAAAGAGGACACAAAGGTGGCATTAATCCCTAGGGCTTTAGGGCTTCTACAAATTATTTTTACCATCTACATTGGCTTCCTTACCCTGTGGTCAGAGATAAAACCTCGAAGAACATCTTTGGCAGTAAGAGCTATCTTCACTTCTCAGCCTTTCACCTATAGTACCTAAGGATATTAACCATATGGGAAGATCACATGGTGTTGCTCTTCCTGCTTCCATACAGAACAGATCCATGCACTCCTAGACGACTGCTGCGCTGCCAAGGGTGCTTTCCAAAGGCCAGTTTCACCTGGATATCTTGGTACTGCGAGAATTTTTGTTTGCCCTCTGCACTTAATTTAAAAAGGGAGACAAAATAACTTAAAATTATCCATGTTAACTGAAATTACTTGTTGAATAAAAACTACCAGAAAATGTATGACCCCATCAGTCCAATACTATGCTGAGAAATCTGTGTATACCCACCAGATTGTGCTGTCTCTGTCATTTAACAAAGACGGCTCTCCAACTGTAACTCTTAAATGTTCTTACTACTAATTTTGTACTACCAGTCATTACTAGCTAAATTGCCCATTCACTCTCATTCCTGAAGTCTTGTGAGAAAAAACAAGTGCCAAGTTCAGTAACCAGAAGTTCCATTATAGTTAAGGCTTCCCATCTGAGTTTTGCCACTCTCCTTTTTTTTTTTTTTCTTTTTTTTTTAAACATGTAGTCCTACATTTTAAGGTCTTGTTTTGTTTTGTTTCAATACATTCCTATCAGCTGACCCATGACACAGAAGAATTTTAAAAATACAGATACTGCAAAACAGTCCCAGCAATGCACACTTAATGAGAAGAAGTCGTATTTCTTGTTTGGCCAACTGAAACAGATGAAAAAATATTTATCTACACAGTGACCTTCAGATCTGACACCACACACTTGCTTTCTCTCTTATCTCCCTTCCTACTTCCCCCCCCCCAAAAAAAAAAAAAAAACCACCAAACTCCAGAGGCATCCATTTAGCAGACTAAAAAGTGTTACAGGCTAAACCTAATGTACAAACTATCATGTTTGACTACTACTACAACCAACCTTCAGCAGCACAACTGTGTTACCTGACTGAGGTTCCGTAGCCTTCAACAGAAGTGTGATTGCAGCATAGGAAGTACAGGCTTCACTGAAGACTACTGCTTAGTATTAAATTAAAACACAAATAATACATTCAACAATTACATAGCCCATATAAATAGAAGCAAACTGCTGCACATTGTACAGGATATACAGCATACTGTGGGTATTCGTCCTCGTAGCACACTCGGAATGAATGGTGCAGCTGATGTTTCTCCTGATTTTTCGTAGCTGTTTCCTTTTTTTCCTTAGATCATTTCAAAACAGTTTCCTATCAACCCAGCTAGTCCTTCAAATATTTATGTTGATAAAAATAAATAATAGAAACACTGCAATAAGCCCATCAGGTGAAGGTCAAAGAATTTCAACTAATAAAGATGGTAGTTAACAAGAAAGAAACTCCAAACTGCCAAGAAATGTCTTGACTCTATAAAAGATTCCTGGATGTTCCTTCCTCCAAAACCATCAAGACCAATGAATGCTGTTAAGTACCTAGCCAATATATCTAACCTCTACAGAAATATCTTGTGTTCATTAAAAATATTTTTTAAAATATTACTTTTCAAAAGTCTCAATTCTTGATTCTGAACCAAAAACCATCATCAACAATAATAATGATAACATTTTTCAATTATCAACCCACAAAAGTAAAACTAGAAATATGGAAAATATCAGCCTAAAGAGCAAAGCTCATACTGCTAAAGATCATCTGAATAAAGTGCACAGCAATTCTCAAAATGTAGTATTTTTTAATTCCTGGGACATCTGCATACAGAAAAGCATGTCTAATCCACATTGATTTTACAATTACTGTAAATAGACAGAAAGTAGAAAATGCAAAGCAAATGTACATAAAACCTGTTTTAAATAAATGTTTGCAGACACTACTGCTAAGTTCAAATGAAACATGTACCAACTAAATTACATGCTTACAAGAAAGAACTATCCATTATGACAGAAAAAAGGTCAGACTGTTCTTCATGTATGAGCTTCAGGTTCCTCACTGGTTCATTTTATAAGCCACAACACCCTTCTAAGCAGTACTTTAAAAACAACATCCACCAAGACTTTGCAATGCAAATGTGTCTTCTACAGAAAAGTGTTTGTCTCTAGGCAGCAGTCCTGAGTATCTGACAAAATCTACAGGCTCAGGCCCTCAGCCGCTTTCTGCTCCTGCATTGTCCCTCAGTTTCATGCAGCGTAACAAAGTACTGCAGAAACAGAATACAGTGTGGCTTGACAGATGAGGCCTGTTGAGCCCAGCAACAGAATACAATTCAGGTAATGCACAGCTTAGGATGCACATCACTGTAGTTGAGGACGTTTATGATAAATCATGTAAAGAAAAAAAATGTTAAATAAAGTGTACTCATGTCCCTATTCCAAGTGAAATTCTAAAGGCAGTGAAGTGCAGTTGCTAAAACTAGAAAAATCTTGGTACTAATGAGTATTTCTTTTTTCATGGGATGATGAAAAGAGATTTAAAGTTTTGTCATTTAAAATTAGAGTTTGTAATAAAGGAACTACCATGGAAATTGACAGAGTGTTGGGCAAAAATAGGTATGTCCCTCTTGGAAATAATTGAGTCTCAGTGTTTCAACTGAGGCGTCTACTACAGCTTTTTTCGTAGTTACAAATTACTAGACAAGGATTGCAAGTTAGCTGTAGTAAAGTAATATGGTCAGTTAGAAAGAATAATGATGACTTAGGAATTTAATGACTTCAGACTTTAGGTATAAAAATAACATTTGAAATAGAAATCATTACATCCATGTAATAGAATTTCAAATTTGTAGTCATATGATTTGGACACATGTTTTTGTGCTGTATGCAACATAAAATTATACATCAAGGTTATGTTTTCAAATTTGTATGAGATTGTGGCAACCCTACAATTAAGGCAGGAACCTTCTATTTGTGTTTTATTAACAACTGACATACAGGGCCAGACTTAGGTGCCAGAAAACATAGACTTGAAGGCATTGACAAGAGCAACTGATAATTCCTTCCAGCAGACACCAGCAAAAGAGAGTATTTCACAGCTAGCACAGGAAAAGTCACAGTTCACACTGCTAAGGGATCTGATGCATAAAACTTGAAGATCAGAGCCTTCTTGGTGAACGTGTTCAGAAGCCTCCTGTATTTTAAAATTTCTGCTTTGCTAAACTGCTGCATGCATTTCTTTGATGATGGCAGGAAGAATCCAATCACTCTCCACTTTGGTCCCAGAACTGTAAGACCAGGCTTTAAAATTAAGATAAAACTTTTTATTGATAAGGAGACCTTGGAGTTTTTATCACATTTCATGATCAGATGGAAAATTAAGGGAAGGTTTTTGTCTTTTGAGTTTCAAAAAGTTTGTACAGTTTAGGCTCAGTACCATGAACCTGCTGAGTAAGGTTACAACACTTTTCAGCAGTTACTACATTGCCTCATGTATCATTGAAGTAGTTTAGGACTCAGATACATTTAATTTTGTCCAGAGGAAAAGACTCTGTAAGCAGAGCAAATGTTGTTCCACGACAATTCAGCTTGTTCTGAAGGAAATTTAAAATCATGTGGCTTCAGAAGATTTAGAATTAAGGCAAGCCTGTGATGTGTGGTTTTACTGCAGCATGACTGCATTGTAAAATGTACTATGAAATAGTTCATAATTTTTGACATCCCTGGAAGAATGGTATGGAAAATTGGTAGAATTCTGGTTCTGAGGACACACTAAACAAGGTTCATAGCCCACCCTGTTTTATTCACCACCCTTCATACTTCTTTGAGCCAACAGCATTTTGAAAGTGCTATCTGTAGTATGGAAGAAACAAGGATAAGAGCTTTCATATTTATGAACATGAAAACACATGGAAACATGTCAGTATGCCTAAAGTTATGTGACTTCATTAGACCCTGGAAACTGTAAGTGTTTAGGGAGAATAAAACCAAGAAGAAACATCCTTTCAGTTTTTTTCTGTGAGCATATTTATTTCCTTGAACTCTAATATGTAACTGAGAAGGCTGTCTGTGTTTGTCCTGTAGCAGAGGACAGCACTGTACCCTGAAGATGATCTGCCATCCTGGGAGACATGAGATGTTGAATGACTTCAGTAGAAATCTGAGCAGTGTTCACACTGAGGACAGCAATAACCTGACCTGGGATTCCCCTTTGGCACAGAGAAGACTGAGGCCTCCAGGCTCGGCTTGAGGAAATGACATGAGCAGGGAGCCCAGAAACCTGGTGGCTAATACTTAGGTAGATGTTAAATAGTTTTGTTATGGGTGTGAAGTGCCATCAAGCTATCAGGATCTTTGACCATAAAATCTGTAAAAAGCAGAGATTGCTAATGGATTTCTATGGGGACTGCATAAACACACAGCTCAAGTGGGAAAACTGCTGCCAGGTGGCTATGACTGTGTCATGTATGTATACAGAGTTCTCAACTTTTTTGTTAACCCCAGGGAGACATTTTGGTTCATGTGACTGGAGAGGGGCTCCCCTGATACTCCACTGTTTGACATACCCTGTTCCTTACTTCTCAGCTACTGCTTCAACTGGGCTTGAAACCACACTGCACTTGCTGGTGCTAAGGAGCTGTGGGACATGAAGAGGGCTGAGGGGGAAAGGCCTGAGGCCTTGCTAAGTCTGCAAATGTTACAGATTTCTAACTATGTGAGAGCTGCTAATAGAAATCACATGGTTATCCACGGCCACCTACACTAAGCCTAGTTCACCAGCAGTAAGCAGTTTTTCTCAGGAAGAGAGCTTCAAGCCCAGGAGACTGCTGTAGAAGACTCACTCCTATTTTGTGGAGAGATTCATTACACAAGCAAACAAATTTCTTGTAGTAATAAAAGAAAAGCTGTATCCTTCCAAGCAATGCAAATGCTACTTAACCCAGGACTCTTCCCCTAAGAACATCTTCTGCAGAGTAAGTTGAGTAAGACAAACAAGCTTTGCCTACACCCCGAGGAGCAGCAGTCTTACAAAAGGAAGAGAATTTTGAAAACTCATTGGCAGAAGCAAATCCTGAGGATTGCTCATCAATAAAACATTCTAACTCCTTTTCAAAACCAATTGCTTCAGTCCAGGAACAAGCTGTGTCATAACTGTAGGACTCCTGCCACCATCAAAGAAATGCAGTGTCTGTTTGACAGAACAAGAACCTCGCGTGCGTGGGAGGCCTCGGCACGAACATGACCCAGATTTTCCCGTCTGATTCAACAGCTACCCAAGGCAGGACACAGCGTGAGAGTCGAGCTCCTTGGCGCGCTACCTTACGCCCAGCCGGGTTCAGCCATCCCGCTCACGGCAGCTCAGCCGCTTTCAGACACCGAGGAGGAAGC
>NW_008600315.1:0-781 GCF_000691845.1 Merops nubicus
AACATGTACCTTCTACCTCAACCCTAATTATGATGCATATCCCTGTCACTTCCACATCCAGACACGATGGTCATCATCCCTCTTAGTCTTTTTTTTTCTCTGACAGAATCAACTCCTCATCTTTTCCTTTCCTTTGACCTCACTCCTTTACTGTGTCACCATTTGCTTCTGCCACACACGTACCTTTGGAAGGTGGGAGGACAGATAACTTTATTTTCTTCAGCTTTTTTTCTTCTCCACCAAGGCCAGCTCCAGGAATTTGTCTGCTAATAGCTGACATCTGCCTCCCTCCTCCCTTTCTGGACTCGTAACCCTGGCCGTGATGCCAAGCAGCAAGGGTTTCTGAGAGCCACTTGTTTAACTCTGCACACGTGCAATCTGTTTTTCAGGAAGTCCCTTCCCCTCCTGCCAGCACTGAGTCATTGGCAATGAGCAACCACGTAGCCATGCCAGGAAGAAATACCCAAGCCATGGAGAAGGAAAGAATTTCAGTTCAGTGAACTCAGTGACCGACTCAGGGGAGCAAAATGGAACAGGAGGACCCATCAATATCTGCAGGCAGTGTGGATGCTGCCAGGCAGGGAGGTTCAGTTGGTTCAATGTTTTTCCAAGTCTAGTTGTCACACAAGGGTTCATAGCCTGTCTTTGGACACTGTCATGGGTTGGGGCCACTAGATGAATGACAGAGGCTCCCTATCAACCTCTCTCCCAAAGGGGAAGAGAAAGGGAATAAGGAGAGAGACGTGGGTTGGAGAAGAAAATTAAAGCAGCTTTAATGAAA
>NW_008600316.1:0-218 GCF_000691845.1 Merops nubicus
CCTGGACATGGACACACACCCAGACACACCCACGGACACACACGTAGACGTGGACAGGCGGCCGCACACCCAGACACCCCCACACCCCCACCCCCAGGGGGGTGCTGTGAGCCCGGGGTGCCAGGTCAGCAACGGGACACCCCCACGGGGGACATGGGGACACCCACAAACACCCACAGGACACCCAAGGACACCCCCACGGGGGCCACGAGGGACCC
>NW_008600317.1:0-2609 GCF_000691845.1 Merops nubicus
AGGCTGCCTGGATTTCCTCCCTTGATCGCAGGGGCCACGTTTTACCTTGGTGGGGACATGGGTTTCAAGATCCCCAACTCTCTGCAAGGAGTAGGGGGGCAACCGAAGTTCTGCGACAAGTAGCAATCACATAGGGGTCACCAAATGTCGCTGTAGAGGCGGTCTGGTGACACATAGACTCCAATATCAGAAGGGGAAGAAATGGTCAAAAAGTTTTCACTAACAGTTACAAAAAAAAAAATCTCAGTCTCATGATGTATGACTGTAGGCACTATGGATATGCATAAATATGGACATAACTGATAGAATAGAGAGGAGAGGAATGTGTCTTCACAGTGGGGAGTGGTGGGGGACCAGCTGGACCAGTTTGTGGAGCAGAGAGGTGCAATCACCAGTCCTCCAAGGTGAGAGACTGGTCACTTTACATACGAAAAGAACCAAACAAGAAGAACCTGAGGACTTGTATGAAATTAAACAAAACCAGATACCTACCTCAAGAAGTCTGGATAGCCTAAACTTCTGAACTTTAGGAACTAGTAGGCATGCTTAATGAACTTATACATAGTAACTTCTCCTGAAAGGGGAGGCATAAAATGAAGTTAATGAGACATATGATGTATGATGTGAAGGAGGGTACATTTCAAGGGAAATATGTAGTAGGTGGACCAGGAAGTCTGTACACTCTGAGTACCCCAGCCAATGGGGAAAGGAAGAGGGAAATTTGTGGCCAGGAAATTAGGATAAAAAGGGGGCTTTGTCCCCCAGCAAAACTGAGAGACCTAACCGGGATATGCCTGCGGACTCTCCCTTTATTCGAATAAAGTGTTTTGATTTTTTTTTACAGGACTCCTCTGTCTCCTTTGTGAACATCAACTTCTGACAATGGCATTTTTCGTACAAGCAGGAAGAAGCAGCTGCATCAAGGGCCCCCTGGGTGTGAGGGGGCTGCCCCTAAGGGCAGGACTCCTCCCTGAACCAGCACTTGCCTGATCCTGCGGCAAACTAGGAAGTAGGCTAGGCTCCCCAGGGTGGACTTGCAGCCCATGCTGAGACTTTGATCTGCTCAAGGATTAGCTTGCGTCCTCACCTCTGTCCTCTGTTCCCTCTCTCCTCATCCTGCCTGGCCCTGCTCTCCCATCATGGCTTGGGGGGCTTCTCCACACTACCTGTGATGGGCATTTCTGCAGCTCTAGAGGAAATGCATCACTTCCCGCCACAGTGGTGGGCCAGGCCCCAGCACCTTCACTCTGCTTGGGACCAGAGGCTGGCTTGAACCTGCTAATGCCCAGTTCTGTCTTTACAGGGAACCTATGGATCATAGAATCACTATGGTTGGAAAGGACCTCTAGTGAGGGGCTGGCAAGGTGATCCTGGCCTAAGGCATGCTAGAAGCAGCCCCTGTGGTGCAAGGGGATGTTTTGGGGCATCAGCCATGCTTATCCCATCTATGGCGCTGCAGAGAAGCAGCAAATTAAGCCATCACCCCAGCCATTTGAGCCAACCCTTTGCAAGGCTATACCAGCAGAGCTACAGTCTCATAGCTCAGCCCTGGGCAAGAAGGGGCAGGAGCAGTGCTGGCGATGAGTGGGACTGAGGGGGCAGAGTCAGGAACAATTTCGGAGACAGGTAAAGGTGCAAATGCCCATAGCCACCCAGTCCCCATTTGGCCTCTGTGCTTGTCATTTCTGTGAGGCCCCTATGTTGCAGCTTGTGCCACCGGAGAACCCATACTATCAGGAAATACCTGATCAGCTGTACAAAATCCAAAGAGAAGGTAGGGCCCTGTCCCACCTAGTACTTGCTGCAGCCCAGCAGTGAAATATTGCTGCATGGCCGAGGCTGCGGCAGACATTTGCTGTGTGTGTGAGAAGGGGAGCATTGCACAGCTTGTACAGAAACAGTTTTCCAAGGTACCTTCTGCTTGCTTGTGTTTTCACCTGCCTCCAGAGGAAACCTACTGAACTTTCTCCAGCACATTGGGTGCAGCAGGGTGGACCCTAGCACATGTGGTACCAGGATGGGCTGGGAGGATGGTCTAGGTCAGGTCTGTTCCTATGATCACCATGCTGGTCCTGCCTGTTGTCCTCCAAGGGATTGTCCCACTTCTGCTCCTATGGTATTTCTTCTCCAGGCAAAGAAGTCATGGTCCCTGGATTCAACAACACTGGCCTGCTGCCTGCCATCCTGAAACTTTACTTCCACTACAGTGGTTCTTTGACCACCCCTTCCTGCTACCAGAAGGTGAAGTGGACAGTTTTCAATCACAGCATGCTGCTCTCTCATGATGAGGTCTATCAAGGCAATGAGTTCCATGCTCAGTCTTGCCCAGCCTCTCCCCACAAGCATGCACCATCCACATCAGCCCCCTGGGTCTCACCTGGCTCCCAAAGGTGGGATGCACCCTGTTCTGCCTATGCTGCTCTCCTTCCACATGTCAGTGCTGGTGACAAACCTGAGGAACGATGACAGCAAACCTCTGTAGAACAATTTCTGGCTGGTGCAAGACCTGCACAGGTAACAGGTGGTGGCTAGTTTCCAGACCACCCTCCTTTTGGCACAGCAGCTGCCTTCTGGTAAGGGGCATGTGAATGTGCTGAGGCTGCACCTGT
>NW_008600318.1:0-8264 GCF_000691845.1 Merops nubicus
CTCTGTACCTTTTGTAACTGTGCCTGTAATGATGTGGCTGAAGAACACAAGCCTATCGTGCAGAGACTGGGTGCCACCAAAAGCCTTTTCTCAGCCATGCCAGAAGAAAAGAGATGTGCCAAGAGGATGGCTGAGAGCCATGCCAGCAGTCCAGGAGGGAGGGGACAGGAAGGAAGCCAGAAGTCAAGGAGCTGAGCGTGGCCCAGTGCTTGGGATAATGACACTTGACTAACTGAAGGCCATGGCAGGTGTCAGCCCTTTTTCTTGGTGGCCATTCCCTGGGGAGGGCTGGGAGGGTGGAGGGGTTGGGTGCTGTGAGGATCCACCGGCTCCACACGTGGTGAGCAGGCTGAGTGCCCTGGGAGGCTGCCCTGGGAAAGGGCTCTGTGGGCAGGGACCATGGAAATGGTTCGTGGGAAGGACACCTCTTGGTAGCAGACTGTGGCATCTGTGATCTGAGAAGGGAGGAAAAAGCCCTGGGCTCTGGAGTATCCAAACTCAAGAGCTCCCAGTGGTGGAAAGAGAACAGCGATGTTTTGGGGAATGTGTCCCTTTTGTGAGTGAGTCTTGTGTCCCGTGGGATGAGAAGGGAGGGTTGACTCTGGTGTGTGAGGCTCTTGGCCACAGGCAGAGCTGAAGAGCAGCCAGCTGATAGCCAGTGAGTGCCAGCTCCTGTGGGCCAGAGGTGACCAACACGCTCTCCTGGGGAGCTCACAGCAGTGGTGGGGTTTGCTGGCACGATTTCTCCCTCTCTGTGGATCCAGAGAGCTTGTTGTGATTATTTGTGTCCTTATCCTGGGTGGTGTTTCACAGCAGCACGTCCTGACCTGGGTCCCTGGGCTGGGGAGATGTGCAGCTCACCCCTCTGCAGCAGCTTCATCCCAGACATCATTCAGGTTTGGGTTCCTGCCTCCTGGGGGCTGTCACAGCCCGGGTGCCTCCCAGCAGGCATTCTCCAGACAGGGCTGGCCTGACAAAACTGTAAAGCTCAAGGGCAGCTGAATGTTTCAGGGCCCAAAGCAAGGACATGGGGCTGTGCTCCTGCTCTTCTGGGGCCCATGGCTGCCCGGAGCACAGCCTGGTCCTTAGCAAAAGGCTGAGGAGTTCAGCTGCAAGTGCTGAGGCATGGACAAGGCAGATCCTGGGCAGGACAGAGCACCAAGAGGGAGGATTCTGCCCTCACCTTCACCCCCAAAAAATCCCTTGCAGCCATGGTCTGTGAGCTTTACTGCCAAATGCAGCAGGGAGCTCGGAGGGGTCAGAGGAGGAGAGGTGAGGAGAGCGGGGTGAAGCCAGCCCAGATGACAGGGTGGAGGTATCAGCTTGGGAGGAACTTCTCAGCAGCCATGCAGGTTGCTGTCTCCTTGTCACCAGTTACACTGCAGGGTTGGCAGGGGGAGGAGAACTGTGTGGCCTGGGGCACGTGGGCTCTTGCTTTTATCTTCTCACTTTGGTTTTTCATCAGAAGATCTGGCTGGCTTCCTCCTTCAGAGGGATGCACAGCAGTGGCCCGTGTTCTTCTGTACCCAAGCAGGGACTCCTGGCATCTCCTGTCCTCTCGTGTGCTGCTCCCTGAGCTGGCTGTAGTGGGGAATGAGGTGTCTGTAACCTGGGAAGGCGTGTGCAGAACTCGCCTCAAAGAGCTGAAAGGAGTTTTCCAGAATATAAAAGTTATTTAATTTAAGATTAATGGCTGCTTCTCGTTGCCTTGCAGTGTGAAGGGCAGGAGATGATAGAATCCCAGCATCCCAGACCTCCAGTCCAGCCTCCCCATACAGCCCAGCTGTCTGTGGCTTTGGGCAGGCAATTCTTGGTAATCCCCATCAACAGAGAGCTCCTCACATTTCCAGGGACTTGTCCCAGAGCTGCAGCTCCCTCCTGGTGCAGGAACTTTTCCCAGTGTCCAGTCTGAACCTCCCAGGTTATGATTTGTGGCTGTTGCTCTTTGTTATACTAAGATTCAAAGGTTCAAGCCAAAAGATGTTTTTGATCAGCCCATGTATCAATTCTCCTCACATTCAGTCCTGCCTTGGGCTCATCTCTGAGAAAGGCAACCAGTCCTGAGACATCAAGAGACAGGGCCCATCAAATCCTTGTCTGTGGAGCTTATTCTTGCTTTTTTTCCCAATGGGATGACTGATTCTCTAAGGAAAGGCAGGAGACTCTGCCTGTCAGGACACCAATAAAAGATTTGATTTGGAACACTACTGGTAAATCTGGAAGTCTGTCCAGGAGCTACCTAAATGAGAGACTGGTACCCAGCACCAGCAGGCTGAGCTGAGGTGTCTGACTGAGGTCCCTGAGAAGTGGCCTCACCCTTCTGGACGTTTCCAAGTCTGGAAGGGTATTTCTTGTGCAGAGAACTGACACAAACATCTTTTGGAGAGAGGAGGACCACGAAACCTCCACAAAGATGCTGAGAGGTGGAATAACAAATGGGGATGAAGTTCAGCAGTGGAAACACTGAGGCCAGGCCTTTGGGAGCCAGCAGTTGTTGGTTGGAGGCAGCTGAGGAGGACCTGGGGCAGCTCATGGGAAGGAGACAACTCTCCAGCATAACACTGAGGAAACAACCCGTGCAGGGCTGTGCTGGGGCAGTCAGAGTGTTCAGCTGCCATTTCCCAAACCTGGTGGAGCTTTGGGCAGTCATTGTGTGCACTCCTGTTGCCCACGTTGGAGGGAGCTGCCCTGTGGTGGCAGCAGGTGGAGAGAAAGGCTCAGAGGGTGAGCAGGACACGGGAGAGCCCGTGGTACAGAGGAGCCCTGTGGGATCAGCCTTGGTGGGGGGGATTTATTTGTTGCCTGTGATGATGTGCTGGGCTGGAGGGGCAGCAGAAAGTGAGAAGGGCTGTTAAAGCAGGGCAGGAGCTGATGGTGCAGAGTGGCTGATGATAGCATTTAGGTGGAAGAGCAGAGATGTGTCTGAGCTGTGAGGCCATCTCCCATGTGCAGAGGCAGGGTCAGAAGCCTGTTTGCCTGTGTGACAAAGCAAGCAGGAGTGTGTCTGCTGAGTTACTGCAGGACTGGTACTGAGCTCTCTTAAATCCAAGGTTTCTTCTTTTGGGGGATTCACTGGATGTGTTTCTGTGACAATTTGGCCTGCTCCTAGGCTCCAGAATCTCCTGAAACCTTCACATCCCCATGGCTGCTTCTCCTACCCAGCACTAACAGCCAGACATCACCCTCCACATGGACCCATGTAACCATGCTGGCTCTGCACCCCTTCTTCTCTTCCTCTTCTCTGTCTTTCATCCTCTGCTCCTGCCTTCACCCTGACTGCCTCATACACAGGGCCGTTGCCACCAAAACAAGATGTGGCTTGACCCTTGCTGCCCCTCCCCTCACTGAGTGCCCCTGCCCGTTGCTCTCAGTGCATCCCCCCAGCTTGCAGCAGCCGACCACGAGCGCCCAGGAGGGACCCTGCCATGCCCAGCCCCTTCTCTGGGCATGGAGACCATCTGCAGCCAGGGCCCCCAGATGGCAGAGCCTTCACCAGCTGCTGGCTCTTCAGGACTCCTCTTCCTGCTCCTGCCGTGGGCAGCTGGGGGGATGTTGGCAGAGCAGGACATGGGCTACCACTGCTGGAGCTTTCCTAGCCAATGCTCTGCTCCACCCACTAGCAGCTCTGCAGGCTCCTCCACCTGCTGACTCCCAGCCTTCCCTGCTGCAGAAATTACTCCGTGAGTTTGAGAATAAATTTTCCCACACCTGGCTGGGGCTTTAGAAACCTGTTCCAAGGCATCTGGAACTGACTTTGGGCAGAAAACAAAAGCCCATCTGTGATGGATGGGGTGGAGAGTCCCTTCTGGTGAACCACAACTGGCCCTGCTGTGTGAGTGCTGCGAGCTGAGTGCGTGGCTCAGGAGCTCCCCTCCTGCTGCCGTGCCCAGGAGGGGCCATTGATCTTTCCTGCTGCCCTTGGCAAGCACAGCCAGTGCCAGTGGCCTTGCTTGACACAGGGCACCGAGTGCAGCTGCTGGAGGCAGGTGGGCCAGGCTGCAGACACACTGGAGACAAGTTTCAGGGTCACAGTGCTTGAAGGGCTGAGCCTGCACTGCGAGGGGGATGCTCCTCAGGGGTGCCTTTATCTGGACCATGAAAGATGGTTGTAGGCAGCTGGGTTAATGCAGCTGGTTGGTCCCTGGCCCATCCTGTGATTTACTAGCCCCCTCTATCTGGGGGTAAAAGGATAAGTCTCTGTCTGAGTGGATTCAGGCAGGAAGATCCTCACCATGCCTGTCTCACCACAGCCTGGGCCACCTTCATCACTGCCACTGGCAAGTGTGCAGAAGGCTGCTGCGCTGGTGGGGCTGGGCAGGAAATGCCCTTTCCACAAAAAAACCCTGAAAAGATTGCCAGATTTCACACACACACACACACACACACACACACACAGAGGCCACCCTGGTAGAGTCTACCGTGAAAGAAAGCAAGGGAGCAAGTCCAGTTTCAAATCAGGAAGACTCAGTGGCCCAAGGGGATGCTCCTCAGCATTCTCTCGAGGAATATTTATCTGACCTAGGTTGTATGGGTTTGAAATTTCAAGATAATTGTGTTCCTTAGAACAGTTTTGGTTGCCATTAATTAGCACCTACTGGGTGAGTGCCATTTTACTGGAAGGCTGGGGGATGAGCTGGGGGAGTGGCTGCCTGGCTGCTGCCAGATTCCTGCTCTCCACCAGCCCCTTGCTGGTGACGTTGCCTTGACCTGGAGCAGGTGAGGTTCCCACATGGAGGTGGGGGCCTAGAGGTGAGGACAACCTTGGTGCCAAGTGACCCCAAACCCCCTCCCGCAGGGTGCATGGTGGGGTGCCAGGACCCTCTGGAGCTCCTCCTCTCAGGGCTGGGAGCACAATCCTGCCCTCCTCTGAGGGTGGGCAGCAGCACTCACATGAAGGTTGCAAATTCAATTGAACAAAGAGTCTAAAGACATCTCAAAGCCTTCGGCTGCCCTGGCCAAGCCACCAGCCAGTGGCATTGGACACTGCTTTAGAGGCTGTAATCTACACCAAAGCCTTTGTTGTTTCAGATGGGGCCGGAGCCAGGACCAGTTTTAGCCTGCAGTGCCATGTTTTTAATATTTTCCAGTGTTTGTAGCTACAAACTCAAGGGGCTGGAGACTGGGCCCCCTGGGAAGCTTTCCAGACACTTGACACACACAGAGTGGATACCAGCCTGCTGGGGCCACCTCGCCAGCAACCTTGAAAACAAAACCCTCACAGGCTGTGAAATACCAGTCTTCTAGAGTTCTAGCAAGTCCAGTGAGCCTCCCAGACCTGAGGCTTTTGCTGCTTCGAGGGCAAATATTGTGCATTAAAGAGTCCCAGTGCTGTTGTCCCTGTGGGAGTGCATCGCTTCCCTCGGCTTCTGCTGGAGGAAATTCAGTTCAAAAGTCTGTGGCTCCTGAATGTGCCACCCCCAGGGAGGACACTGGGAAGGGAACTGGGTGGACAGACTTAATAACAGTCCAGGCAATAGTGACCCATCTTTGCAGGAGAGTCACACACAGAGGTGTGCTGGTGGAGTGGCTCCTGGAGGTCTGCAGCCCAACCTCCCGTGCAGAGCAGGGCCACCACTGAGGGCAGGTCAGGAGACACTTCCCCATCCTGGTGTACATTACTGTGGTGCTCTTAGTGCTCCTGCTGGAGCATCCTAACATCCATTCTAAGGAGGGCCTGTGGTGCAAAAGCCTGTGATGCTTACATGGCAGGAGTGAGCTTTACCTGCAGAAGCAGAAGTGGAGATGGTTCTCCCATGCCTGTAGCCCTGCACAAAGTCCCCATGTGAACCTGTCGTTTCAAACACTGGGTTTTGGGTGCTGGTGGAATCTGGATCCCAGCCTTGATGTCTCCAAGCCCTGGGACCTCCAGGTCAGGGAAGTCCTTGCTCGATGGCTGATCACCATCCCCACCACTGCACAGCATCACCCTTTAGCCTCACCGGAGTGAGATCCCAGCCTGGGGCAGGGCTTGAAGTGCAGAAGGAGCTCTGAGACCTCCTAGGAGCCCTGTGCTGAGGAATGCTGCACTCTGGTCCCATGGGGGATGCTGTTCCCCACATAGTTCCCCTGTGTCGGAGCTGCCTGGGTCACCCAGTGAGTGCTGGATGAAGACAGTGGGAGAGAAGCTTCTCACTCACTCCACGGGTCTCCAGATCCCTTTCTCTGCAGTCACACGAGTCCAGGCACCTTCTGCCAGATGCTGGCTCGGCAGCTTTCTCCCCCACATCTGGCCCTGTCCCGTGGGCTCTGGGCTGGCTGGTGCCTGGAGCAGGGGGTGCCTTGCCCTGCCTGGAGCAGGGGTCCCACAGCTCATCCTGACCCCGGCCGAGTGCAGCCCGTGGGGACACACATCACAGAGTTCCTGTGAGCCCCTCGGGAGAGCAGCTTCCCCTCCCCAGGAACCTGGGGCTCCAGGGACCCAGATCTGCCAGCAGTGCTCTGAGGAGATGCTGGAGGGGTCCCAGCTGTTCACCTCTCTTTTTTTCTCCTGGGTAATTTCAGAGTGTTGCTGGGGAAGGGCCGTGGGCCAGGCTGGCTTTGCTCTCTCTGTTGTGAATGTTTTCCAGAGCAAATGTTGACTCTGTCTGACATGCCATGGGTTAGAGGTATTAAAGTGATCAGAGACAGGGGTTTTGCTGCTGTAACCTGACTCTTCCAGCTAAGCCAGCAGAGGAATGGAGACACTGCTTCCACTGAGATCTCTATAGTGCTGATCCACTGGCAGGCAAGGAGTGAAAGGCTGAGCCTTGTGGGGTGGGCAGGTGAAGGAGCTGGGGTGCTAGCTGCAAAATAAGGGGCAGATTGTAACTGACAGTCAAATGGGTCTAAAGTGAAGCTGTAAAAAGATCCTGGTGTCCCCCAGCAGGAGGTCCAGAGACTGGAGCCACACGGTCCAACCAACCCCCCGGTCAAACAGCCAGGGAGTGATGCAGATGCCTGGGAAGTCTCAGAGCCCGGGCTGCTCCCTGCAGCATCTCCTGCTGGCAGGGTCTTGCCCCATCCTCTCCCCTCCAGAGCAGCAGTCCAGCTCCCCAGAGCACGCAGCAGGACCTTCTGTGGCTTCACAGCAGGCTCCAGAGGCCCTGAGGTGCCCTGGAGGGCCGTGGATGTTACCTGGTGTGTAGCTGGAGGTGGCTGCAGAGCATCACGTCCCTGGGAGTCAGACTCACTCAGCAGCTGTGGCAGCAGCCCCTGACCACTGCAGGGAACCAAGGGTCAGGACCCTCTACAGAAAATTGGTCTCTGCTGTCAAAGCCTGTTAGAACTAGGATACTTGGAGCCCCACCAGGTCCCTTGGAATGGGGTGAACCAGCACAGGAGGGGTGAGGTGATGGCACAGGTTGTGTTGCTCGGTGTCTGTGAGGAAGATCCTGGTTGCTCTCGTTTAAGGGAGTCCTGATACACTCACATCTTTATTCTGGTGTCTGTGTACTGAAAAGGCAGAGGTGGGATGGGAGGGAGGGCACCTTAGGATATTGGGAAAGCAGGACTGAGAGAAAGGTAACATGTTGTCTGAATAGGAGAGGAGGATGGCCCACTTGATGTCCTGAGGACTCCTGGTCTTGTCTGGCCAGACTGAGAAAACCTGGTGTGGTGGGGATAGCTGGGGAGGGAAACATGTGAGCATGCCTCTGAACAGCACAACTCTGAGACAGAACACCAGGAGAGAAAAGGGCTTATTTAGTTCCCATTCACCCAATCCAGTTCTTTTGTCAGTTTTATCATTCTGATGTGCCCCAGTTTCACCAGTTACACCGATTTCGGGTGTGTCTGGGACCTCTCCCCCCGCTCCCCACAGCACACGGGGGGTTATAGGGGCTGCAGAAACAACCTGGGTCTGGAGGCAGCTGGTCTGCAGGGAGGGGGAAGGAGTAGGGAGGCAGCAGTCAGCTCCCTGGTCCTGGGCTGACTCAGAAGCAGTGGAGGTGCAGGAGGGAGGTGGAGCAGTGGCTCTGCACGAGCTGCCTGAGGGCTGCCTCCAGCCTCCTGCTGGACACACACTGAGGACTAGAGCTGAGTGAGGAGGTGGATGCTGTCCCTGTAGTGAAGAGAGGTGGTTAGTGGCTACTGAGATCAGTTTTGAGGATTATATTTGAAAAAGGATGTTAACAAAAAGTTGGAAAAGTTCCAGAACAGTCCTCAGATTGTGTGCTGAGGAATCGGTGAAGTACTCAAGAAACTCAGTCTGCTTAGATAATAAAAGATGAAAAAAGAATAATAAAAGATAAATGAAAAAGATAATATAAAGAATAATAAAATAAATA
>NW_008600319.1:0-9387 GCF_000691845.1 Merops nubicus
CGGTGCGGGACCGCAGCCCGGCGGGGCGGGCTGGGGGCCTCTGTGCCTCACCCCTTGTTTCTTCACGCTTACTGCATGTAAAAAGTGGCCACGAATATGTAATTTCCCCTTAATCCCCCCCCTCCCTTTCTTGCCCTAGCTGTTGGTGACTTCTGTGTGTCACACAAGTTTCTTGCAAACTTTTTCATGGGGCTGCTGCAAGTGAGACTCGCTGCTCTGCGGTTGTTTGCACCCTGTTAGATTTATATTGGGACTGTGAGTGGAAAGGGACTCCTTAAGTGTTCGTGAGAAAAAGTATCAATATGAGCCCAGCTTTCCTAATCTGTGGGAAAAAACTCTATAAAATAACTTGTATCTGTTTGGGAGGACTGCAGGAAGGCTGCTGGTGGTATCTGCCATAGCCTTACAACTCCAAACATACCGGGCAGAAGATTTGCAGCTGTACAACCAGATCGGTTTCATTATAGGGTTTTAAAAAGCAAAGACCTCCATGTGAAAGGATGCCACTTTCAATGTTTGTCAACTTGTGTTCAATATTTTACTTGGAAATTTCTAACAAACATGCATCTTAAAATCCATGTCAGTGTGTCAAATACTGCCTAGTTATTAAATGGGCTTCACATCCATCAGTGGGTACCATTCCCTCCAGCTCCATGCATCCTCCAGACACACAAAACAACTCCTGATCTGCTTGTTTTGAAGGTGGATGCTAAGTGTGAGATTTTTTCATCTGTTAATGAAAGACAAATACTGCAAATCACATGAAGGTGGGACTGTTTGTCTGCAATGACTATAGGGTTAGGGCTTCTAAAGCCATGAGTGACTTGAGGCATCCCAGCACCATATAATAGCAGTGTCTTAGCCACTGCCACATGGTCCTACCCACCAAACCCCTCTTTTAATGATTATTTTTTGGGGTTTATTAATTTACACGGACATGGGCTGGTGGATGGGTTGAGGCTGTGGTGTGATGGAGGTCTGGCTCAGCTGGCAGTCTGAACCCCTGGTCTCACTGCAGGCTGCTTCTGCCAAAGCCACGGGGGTGCCCGTGAGAGGCCCCGTGGGGGGCTCTGTTGTCCCAGCCCTGCTGTCTCACCCCTCCCTTATAACTGCCCACTGCTCCAGCAGTGCCAACACGGGGTAAAGCCATGCTGCTGGACCTCCCCACGGTCCCAAGCTGGTGAGAATGAGCTGGTGTTGGTGAGCATCAGGATGCTCATCCCAACCCCCAGCTCTGACTACCCACTGAGGAGCATTCCCAATCCCTCTGGGTATCATGGCTCTCAGGTACCAGCACAGGGGCTCTGTGGGTAGCTCTGCCCTGGCAAGGACCCAGCCCTCCACGTGACAGGGATCTCCTCAGCTCATCTCCATTGGCATTAACTTTAGACAAGCCTCTTGGGTGTTGATGGACACTCTCCAACCCCAGCCACTTGCCAAGAGCAGAAGTGGTTCACTTGCTTTTTTCAGGTCAGATAGCAGCATTAGCTTATGGATGTGCCAAGGTGGGTGTTTCAAGACCTTGCCTTTCAGTGAGATGTCTTCTGACATCTTGAAGCTTTTTGGTAAATTATCAGCTGTTGATGAAATGGAGCTCTTCAATGCATTAAAGCAAGAAGAGCATCTGTCTGCTGCTGGCAGTGATCCAACCTGCTGTCCAAAACCCTCTGAGGGAGCTGCAGCCCCCCAGGAGTCTTCTTTGCCTGGGAATTTCTTGCCAATCTTGTCGTAGCCCAAAACTTCTTATCTCGGATCTGCAGATCACTGGAGGTGAGGCAGCATTGCACCTTGGGATGAAGCTGTTCAGGAAAAAGCCTGCTCTTCACCAGCTGAGTCAGTGGGAGTCATGCAGCTGGCATTTTCTGTTTTTCAGAGGCATCCTGGAATAAAAAGAAAAAAAAACAAAAAAGACGCACACACACACAAAAAAAAAAAACCAAAAAAACCCCACAACCAAAAAAAACCAACAAAGCAAACAATAAACTCTCATGAAACTGGCAGGGATTTTCTCAGTTAATCATTTCTAATTGGAACATGGCCACTTGGGGAAGTGAAAGTTTCTGGCAGAGCGGTGCCAGTTTCTGCAAGAGTTTGACAAGTGATTTTTCCTGGAGGTTCTGCAGTGGGTCTCAGCTAGTAAATAAATAAAAAGGCTCCAGTTTTGTTGACACTAATGCAAATTCAGAAAGCGCAAACTCTTTTTCTGACCCAGAATTCTTGTTTTCTAGCTGTTCTGAGTTAGAAAGAGCAGCCTGATATGAATTTTACCCTCAACCAAGTTTGGACATCTCTTTTTGCTGGTGCTGCATTAAAACATGGCTCTGACCTTAAAAATTCTGCACTAGAAATAAGCAAAGTGAGGAAGGATTCTTGCCATCATTTTTCACCAGGAATTTGGGTACAAATGGATGAACTGACTTGGGGTTGGCAGGAGCCCATGTCCCACAGGCAGTGGCTGTGCTGCTCCTGCTGTGTGCAGAGGAGCTCATGCTGCTGGGGATGATGTTTTCCTGGGGTGCTTAAATGTGAGGATCTGGTCTAAATAGCCTCAAAATGTTTCCCCTGTCCTCTTTCAGATCAAAATAGCATCAGCAGCTGGTGGTTTGGGTTGTAAGGTTTTCCTGTAGAGCCACGAGTGGGCTCCTATACTCAGAACCATACATCTGATTTCTTATGGCCTTTCTGCTAAAAATAGCCCCTGAAGACCAGAGTTAAAGCAGCACCCCATTTTTGCCTGCCTGTAAAACTGGGAGCAATAGTTCTTCTCCAAAGAGACAGTAAAAGCCTCTGATCTTGACCTAAAAGAAAAGGTGCTAATCAAACACTGACCTTCCGTGTTTTCCTTTTTGGTATATTTAACCTTAAATTCCTTCAGGCACCTCTGGTTCACTGAAGCTCATCAAATTAATGCTACCTAATGGGAAGCAGTACAGAATAACAAAGAAGGACTGTCTTCATCTCTGACTTGGTTTTGGCTGCTCTGAACAAAGCGAGGGTGTTTTTCCCAGGTTGGAGCCAGGGCACCTGGACACTCACTGCAATTAGCACTCGGGAGCAAAGGGCCCCGTTTGCCAGCGATGCTGCTGGGTTAAGCCCTGTGAATTTTGCCACCGTTCTGCTAGAGGTGAGGAGTTTGTTGAGATGCTTCCGCAGCCTCTGTAATAAAATCCCAGTTGCTGGGGGAGCTGGTGGTGCCTGTCTGCTGCAGAGCCCCCAGGGTGCCCTTGGCAGGAGGGAGCAGCAGCCTGGGGTCAACACAAGCCAGGATCAGATCCCAGCCCTGTCCTGGATGGGGGGGACATGCCTCATCCGTGACACAGTGGTGAAGCTGGAGCCTCATCCTGTGTGTTTGACCCTCTGCCCTCACTCTGCTTCACTTGTGGTAGGAATAGGGACCCCAGGCCAACGTCACGGGGGAAGGAGGGCTTGGCTCCCAGGACATCACGTTAGCTCTCGGTGTTCCTGGTCATTCTGCTCCATTGCTAAAACAGAATAATTTGCATTTCCTAGGGCTGTTCTGATGTTTCTCACAATGCAAGGATGGCCAAACCCTACATTGCCACCCAGCTGGCTGCAGCTTGGCCGCCCTCCCCTAAAGCTATTCTGCTTGTTTCCAGCCTGAGTGCCTTATCTTTTTTCTTCTGCCCATAACTAGTGCCAATGAGGACAGGAGAGCCTCTCAAGACCCTCGCAGCTCTCAGCAGGCTTGTGACTGTGGGTTGCAGAGCTGCTCCCAGCCACAGCACCTCTCGGGGGAGGGGCTGGGGGGGCCAAGGGGGGGCACCTCTGGGGGGAGTGGCTGGGGGTCCCAAGGGGGGTGATGGGGTGCTAGACCCTCAGGGCTCAGCAGTCCGCTCGGCCTCTGCACCTTCCTCAGGAGCAGGATCTTTGTGTTTGTAGTTTGTCACTTGGGAGGGTGGTGTGACAGGAGGGACCTAGGGGCTGGCTGGTGGCTGTTTGCAGAACGCTCAGAGGTCCCCATGTGGAAAGAGCTGATGAAATAGGATATTATCGCCTGCAGCCACTAGCACTGGTGCAGGGAAGGATCTGGGTCCATGAACACTCCTGCAGCTGCTCTGAACTCAGCTTGCCTCTCCCTGTCCCCATGCCAACGCTGTCCTTGCTGCTCCCACGTCCCGCGTTGCCGCTGGCAGGACTTTCCTCTCCCCACCCTTGGCGAAAGCCATTGCTCCCAGCCCCTCAGTGCTGGAGGCCCTGTAGCACCACCCTGACCTTGCTGGGCTTGAGCCTGTTACCTGCTTGGGTAGTTTCATGGCATCTGATGGCTGTCGTAAGCCTCTGCTCCCTTCACTCTGACAGCAGCCCTGACCCCAGACCAGGAGCCCATGCGGATGCAGGAACTGGCTCTGGAGGAGCTGGCAATTCCCCAAGGCTCAAAAACCAGCAGCTGGGAAGAGTTAAGCCTACGTGGCACAAGATCAGGGGGTTACGTGTACGTTGGTGCGGGGTGGGGTGCCGTGTGTGTGCTGCAGCCTCCCCATGCTGACGCGGGGGAGCTCAGAGGGCTGTGGTGACACCCCTGCAGTGTTTACAAAGTGGCAACTGCAAAGGCTCCAGGAATGCATCCTGCTCCTAAACTGTCCTCTTCTGGGAGGGAGGAGGAGCAGCTCTGTGGGCCCCAGCTCTTATCTGGCGCCAGGAGGCAGGCAGGCTGGCGCGGCTCCGGGCTGCTATTTATGGGGCCCAAATCCGACTGCGCGTATGTGCGTGGCGACCCCCAGGCCCAGGGGTGCAGGGGGCAGCGAGGGGCTTTGGCTGGAGGCAGGAGGTGCAAGCTGGCCTGGCAGGAGGTGAGAGACAGAGTGAAGCCCCGACCCTGCAACCTCCAGCTGCCAGCTCCCCACACAGCAGCTCTGGTACTGCCTGTCAGAGCAGGATGAGCCCTTGGCGGGGTTTCCCTGGGAGCAAAAGTCAGTGCCTTTATTTTAAGCATCCGCTGCCTAAAAGCATGTTAAACTGGCTTGAAAAGTCCCCCTGACTTAGGCAAATGCTGAAACTGAGAAACCCACAACTTTTGCAAAATTTGTTCTGGCTTCTGCAGACTTTTGATGGCTTCTGCAACAGGTGGCTTTTCCAGGCATAGTTGGTGGTTATTTGCCTAGGCGAGGTGGTGGGAGCAGGGCCAGGGTCTGCTGCCTCTGCTGCCTGCTTGGCTGGCTGCCTGCACCGCTTCACCCCCAGCTGCTGGGTGTCTTCTGCTCTGCCCCCAGCCGTGCCAGAGCCCGTTCATGCCTACTCCTGCCCGCTCTTCTGGACTGAGTACGAAGGCCATTGCTACCGGTACTTCCCCGTCAACAAAACCTGGGCTGAAGCTGACCTCTATTGCGCTGAGTTCTCCATTGGCATCAGATCAGCCAAGCTGGCCTCCATCCACAGGTGAGGAACACAGAAACGTGTCATCCCAACCTGCCATGGCCTGGGAAAGGAGTAAAATGAGGACAAAATCCCATTCCTACAGCACAGCCTTTGTGTCAGCTGCAAGCTGGTGTCCCAGCCTGAGCATCTCTCTGCAGCAGCAACTGGGTCAAGACTGGGAACACAAAGGTGATGTAAAAAATGCCTTTTCCTGGGCTGGCAGGAAAACTGATGTAGTATTCTCTAAAGTCCCCCAAACTACTACTTTTACTCTTAGAAAAGGGGTAGAATACACCGTGATTACCTGGGCTTTCCCCCCCTCCCTCTCCTCCAGCTCTTGCCCATACCATGCACCTCTTGCACAGGCCTGACTAAAGCAATGAACAGCAATGATAAGAGGGGGACCCATTTGGCCATGCCCTTGGGTGAATGTTCAGGGGTGTGCCTGACCACCATTTGCCTGACATATCCTCTCAGCAGCTCCATCTTGCTCTGTTTTGCCAGCTGGGAAGAAAATGTCTTTGTGTATGACCTGGTGAACAGCCGTGTGCCAGGCATCCCCACCGACATCTGGATGGGACTCAACGACCTGCGGCAGGTGAGAGCTCCCTGTAGTCATGTGGGAAATGGCTGTGAAAAATACACTGCATTTTCCCCTGGGAAGCCACTTCATTTTCCTCTTCTCTCCTCATAGCCCCATTAACTGGGTGGTGGTGTAGGGTCCGTTGTGCAGTGCATGGGAGAAAGTCGTCATTTCACCCGCTTCAGTCTGCTTTTAAAGGAAAAGTGTTACTAGAATGGATAGATTAATAATTACTGATTATCCACATCATATTTTATTAATGGATTAATAAAAAGAGTATTGTGCTGCTTATCCAAGAAGAGAAAATAAACAGAAAACATCTCCAAGGTCTAAAATCAAGTTTTATTGCTTTCGTATGACACTCTGCAACTTTTCAAAGCTGAAGTGTTTGAAATATGTAGTGTAATATGCAAGGAAGAAAAACCGAGACCATCAGAACAGTCCCATGCCAGCCAATGTTGTGTAGATATTGGGAAGGGAATGGAAAAGAGAAAGGAAAAGGTACACAGAATTGGGTGGGTGTGTTAAAAATTACGTGAGTTTTATTTCTGGGCTTTCCCTGGTGTGAAAGCCGTGAATGCTGAGGCTTTCCAGCATGAGTTTTTAGCTGTAAACCCCAAATATGCCTTTGCTGAGCGGCGCCAGCCTCTCCCGTGTCCCGGGGCTGCGTGGCAGCGGGCCGGGGCCGGGCTCTCCCCAAACGCGGCTCGGCGGTGGCAGCCACCCTCTCTCCACTTGCCAGGAGGGCCACTTCGAGTGGACAGATGGCTCCTCCTACGACTACCACTACTGGGACGGCAGCCAGCCGGACGATGGGATCCACTCGGTGCCTGAGGAGGAGGACTGCGTGCAGATCTGGTACAGGCACAGCAGCGGTGAGTGCCGCGCCGGCCGCGAGGGCACCCTCCTCCCTGTGTCCATCGAGAAGTGCAGTTCCCTGCAGATCCTGCTTTTCTGAAGAGGTTGCTGGCAGGCCGAGGATTTGCATTTTTATTTTTTATTATTATTTTCTTTGTTCTTTGGAGAGAAGGGATGTTTTTTTGTCTTTCATTACATACACACACACATTTGCTTTCCCTTTGCTCACAGCCCATCTCCTTCTCCCACAGCCATGATGGGAGGGGAGCATTTTGAATAATTACTGAATTTTGACAAATGTCAAAGTTTGCAGTTTCCCCTCCCACATAGAGCCCATGGAATGACCCCACAGTTCACCAGCTTTTCCCTCTCTCCCTCAGGCCAGGATCATCTCGTTGAAGCAGGCAAAGACCCTGCTTGTGCAAAAATCCCACATTCCCTCCTCTCTAGTGAGACCAGTTGGGTGTATCCAGGACCTGTGGACATACCTAAACAGCCCATCCCCGTGTGGCCTGGCGCTATTTTGTGCTGTGCAGAGCTGTGTTTGTAGCTGCCTCCCTGCTCCCATGTTCAAGCTGGGGCCAGGTGTCCCCGCCAGCATCCCCAGGACAGGGGTGGGGACATTGGGAAGGAGCATGGCTGGGAGCAACTCAAATAGGAAGACATCCACAGAAAGCCTCCAGTAATGGCAGGAGGTCTCAGTTCCAGGGGTGGTGTGGGATTACCTCCTCACATCTTTTTTTGGCTAACACCTTGGGGTTTTTTTTGGGGGGGTAGCACTGCGCTCCTGGAATGACAACGTCTGCAGCAGAGCCTTCCCCTTCGTCTGCAAGATCCCCTCACTGGCCCTGGACTGACGCTGCTGGTGCTGCCTGCACCCCCATCATTTTCAGTCACCTCTCCAGCCGTGCCAGGGAAGAGCAGCCAGGACAGGGCATGGGTGAGAGCTGCATGGCATCCCCACACAGACCCCCGCTGCAACATCCCTCCTGGGAGTGCCATGGGGATGAACCTGGTGCTCACCCGCCCCGTGGGCAAATGGTGATGGGAGCTGTGTTAAATCACAAAGGAGCCAAGCCTGGGCTTGGCTTTGGCTTTCAGATCAGCCATTAGCAGCGTATTAGAGGTAACCCATGATTTCACCAATACACTAAACTGTTAGCATCAAAAAATAGTTGTGTGTAGGAAATTATTTTGCCCCTTGATGTGTGAAGAGTGGAGGAAAAGTGTTATGTTCTGTTAAGTTATGCAAAAGGCCTCTTGTGCATGTTATTTTCTCTCTGCTAAAATAAACAGCAAACAGCAGGTGGAGGCTCCTGGGTCTTCCTAGCACTCGAGCAGCAGTGGCACCCTGGGGACAAGGGGTCTCGTGCAAAAGGAGCTGGTTTTACCCCAGTCTGCTCTCTATTAAAAAGGTGTGTTGGGGGAAGTGGATGCCTGGGAAAGTTATTTTATTGAGGCCAGCTGGTTTTGGGTGTTCCCTTTGCCTGGCCCCCACCAGCCACACGGCCTTGCCACATTGGGGTTCCTGGGGTCACTCAGCACCCCACACCTCCACAACATCCCTGCCCCCAGTAGGTGAACAGGGTTTGGCCCTTTAGGCTGACCAAATTAGAAGGAAGATGGATGAAGAGCACCAGCTGAGGTGTAGCCCATCCCCACCCTTCCTGGGTGGGGAGAGCTTGCAGCTTTTGGAGCAACCCTGTTTCCTAGCAAGATGTTTTTTTTCTGCAGCCATTGCCAATGTCATCCTGTCCTGCACTGGCACTGCAGAGGTACTTTTTTGTCTCAGGTAAATAATTTCTGGGGAGGTGTGTGTGGTTGTGGCAGTCCCAGTGTGCCTTGTTTGAGTTGCTCAGTAGAGAGATGGGACCTTCCTCCTTGCATGTGGGTGAATTTGCAGGGCTTGGGTGCAAGCAGAGCTGTGATGATACCAGGGCCCCAAGGAAGGACAGCACTATGGAGGCAAAACTATGCTTCTTCTTTAGGGGACATGGCTGCAGAGGCAAACTCACTGAATCCAGTGCTCCCTGGAGGGCCCCTGTGGTGTGACTGCCAGTCCCACACAGCTCTGTGGTGTCCAGGTGGCTCTGCAAGAACCCCCATGCAGAGGGGGCTGCCTCCTGCTCTGGCCCCTTGCCCTCCTTCGGGAGTGATGAGTCTCTTTTGTCCCTGCTCTGGCAAAGCCCCAGGGTCTCACAGCACCGAAGCGGCTGGGACAGCCCCTGGCTGCCCTGTTTCAGCTGCTGCCTGCAAAGACAAATCTTCATAAAATTGGTCTCCCTTGATGTCACCATCATAGCGATAGAAAATTTCAAAACTAAGACTTTCCAGAGTGATTACACTGGGTACAATGAGGTAAATAACTGAGGCTCTGCTGGGATCTTGTAGCTGACTCCTCTTTCAGCTGAATCACGTTTCCACTTGGAGAGAAACTGCAAAACTTGATGGACATAATGGTAGTGTTGTAAGTGGAAAATGTGTGTTAGAGCAGGCTTCTAAAATAAGGAAATACTGTCATCCTTGCTTATGTCTTTTTATCTATATGTATATAAATATTTTATATAAAA
>NW_008600320.1:0-4006 GCF_000691845.1 Merops nubicus
ATTTAAGGTTGGCTGAGACAGTGTAAATTCAGAAAGTTATTGTATATAGTAAAAAGTTGTTATAAGTTATTTCAGATAGCAACCAGAAGATTGAGGATGAACCCACAACACATGAACATGAACCCTGATGGACTTCAGACCACCTTTCCTGCTAAAAGAACTGCTCCTGATTCTTCTCCACTCCTGCCCTGCCGGAACACAGCTTGCACTGCTCTACCCTGAGAGACTGCTGGGATGGATGAGGGCTGCGATCCGGATGAGACTGGGGGCATGGACAGCAGACTGCAATCCGGATAACAGACTTCTTGTACAGAGACAATTATTGACCTTATTCTATGAGTGTGTTAGAAGGTGGTATGGAATAAGGGGTGGAATGTTGTGGTTTTAGGCTTGGAGTGCAGGTGTGACCTTCCAGCACCTGGGAGGGCCCTGGGTTAAGGGGGAACCGTGTATTCCCTCACCTTCTGTTCCACACTCTAGGAAAGAGGCAGGAAGTGGGGGCTAGGCTCTGCTCCTGCCCTGCAGCTCCAGGTATGCTTCGCTCCATGGGACCTTGGAACAATTCTGAGGGTTTTGTATGTTTTGTTTACTTTTGTATTTTCCTCAATCTTTGTATATATTTTTTACCTCCCTTTTTCATTTTCTGTTTCCTGTTAAACAATATAATTTATTTTTCATTTAATTTCCAATCAGTTTTCAAAGTCTCTCTCTCTCTCTCTCTTGCTGGGGGGCAGGGGAGCACATAGTTCTGTTCTGTGTGGGTCCTGCCCTGAACCCCTTTTTACACGGAACCAGAACAATGTCAAAAGATTATCTTCAGTCTCTTTCATCTTTTAATCCTATTCTGAATGATACCTATTGCCTCACTGAACACAAATCCCTATCTCTCTTCTAGAGGTTATTAATCTCTGTATTACTGTGCTCCAGCCAGTCCATAGCCTGACATATAACTTCCTTCTCAGAAATGTCAAATAGATTAAAAATTACATTTAAACAGCGATATCCCCTTACTGTTCAAGAATCTCTAGATTTGGAATAAAATGTCAAGCTTATATGTACAAAAATATATACTTTTTGGTTTTCTGAAGTTGCTAATCTCTAGAAAACAAATACATACTCTGTAAAAGTAAGAGTTATCGCCTGTTGAAATAATTAGAGAATATTGCACTTAGGGTTGCTTTCTTGACATTGACACCTTAAATCTCATGCAACAGGAGAAACTGGACACTGAGTGATATGATTCCCTATTGATTTTTTTTTTCCCCTCTTGTCTTTTAATCCATTCTGAACTCTAAAGGACAGAAGAAAGAAGCTGCTGTGTAAGTTAGAAAGTTGGTGCTTCATTTTGTATGTGATTGATTTCCTATTAGTACATGATTTTCACATTGTTAGGTAGTTCTTTACCTATGAATTGTGTTGGGACTGATTAGCTCTACATCTGCTGGAGGGACATTTTGAATCTCACTGGGGAGAGGGCTTACTCATTTGCACTGTGTTATGTCATGCTCTTAGAAATGTGCATTTGGGGTTTTTAGCAACTACTGTTTTCCCAAGAGCTATGAAGTTATCCCTTAGTTTTAAATTATGCACCTACTAGCAGCATGTAAAATATTTTCAACAAGAAGACCTAGCAAGGCCAGAAAGCTATGCTCCTACTATCTTATGCTCATAAAATATTCAGATTCAATAACAGATAACAATGATCAAGGTGGAAAAGAGGGTCTAAGTAATCCTATCAAGTGTAAATATAACTATCACCTATTAAGTTACACAGCACAACACAGTGACATTTCATTTTTAAAATAGTGGGATTTCGACAGCAGTCTCTGTGAGATTTGCATTTGGTTTTATTTTATTTTGTTTTCTTTCACTGAAATACAGAACATCTGGTCTAAAAAGCTCACACTAATATGTCAAATGAAGATTTCTAGAAGTACAGTGAATTAAAAGGAAAGATATTTTACAATACACTGACACACCTGCTAAATGTCAATATTTACTTACAGGCAGCTTTTGATGTCTTATAGAAAAACAGATTATTCTTCCCATGCCTTCTCTTTGACTGAAATCAACATTGGAAAAATAAAAAGGAGAGAAATTGCATTTGGCTGTTCTCCTTCAAGACATTGTTGCATTGGTTTTAGGTAGAGGTAAAGGAAAATGATGAGCTTTTACTATTTATTTCAATATTGATTTATCTACACTTCATCTGTTTTTTCTATGGTCAGTTTTTAGCAGTCAATAAAACATTGTCCCCATAGCTGCATTTGATTGCTCTGTGTATACAGATATGTTTGTTTAAACCCTGTTGGTATGCTCTACAAAGCTGCAGAAATTAGACTTTGCCTTCAAGTTAACTAGAAGACCTGCTCCACCCCCACATTTACTGGAACACTGAAAATCTACATTTTCAGCAGATATAACTATTTCTTTTGGCACATGCATAGAATCTTCTTTTATCACAAACTGCAAGAACAATTGCATTACATCATATTTTAAGAAGGAAGAAAAACATGTTTTAAATCGCAACTTTTTTTTCCTTTTTCACTTTCTCTAGAAAATGTGCCACATTAAAATAGAACCATACTGAATAATGCTAATAATATTCCTTGGAAGAACATAGGTAAATATTCTACTTTTTAAAGACGGAGGTGGTTTGGGTTTTTTTTCCTTTCTCAGAATGAGGCATTTTCTCAGGTAATCAAACCACATACTTATTTTAAAATAATTTAATAAATTGGATGCTTAAAGTGTTCTAGGTTCGCTTAAAGTCTATAAAGTCTCTGCTCAAGATGTCCCTACTGGGGAGCTCCCAGATGGAGTGTTATAGAATGGAATGATACAGATTGCTTGAAGAACAGGACTGATGTTTACTCACCTTCCAGTTAAACCTTAAGAGAACATTTTATTTAAAAAAAAAAAAAAAAAAGAAAAAAAATAGGAGAAACTTTAAATAACTTCAATAGAAAACATAAAAACACATTTACTTATATATTTGGGATAAATGTGTATAAGACTTGCATAGTTGCGAAGGTCAGAATATGTTAGCTAGCTTTTGGATGTGTCATGATTTTGCATGTCACAGCAAAAGCCTGTCAAATTTCCTTAAAATCCCTTGCAACTTCGAAATACTCTGTTTCTCTGAGGGGATACTGACATATTTCTCACCCATATGCAGTGGCCTATTTTCATAGAAGTTGTAGTGAGATAATCTTGGGGTTTTTTACATCTCTTGTGCAGCTGAGGAAGTTGTCCAATGGGTTAAAGACAAGAGGACAGACAGAGTAGCAAACTGACTGACACACAGACAAACAGAGTGATTGGACATTCTTCCTTCGTATGAAAACAGGTAAAAGATGCAGTTTGTTCACCAGTTATGTAGTTAAGTTACTCAGGAGAAAAAGTGTTAAAAGATTTTGCATTGTGATAGCTTGAGAGAAGAAATTATATGTGAATTTATAAATGCGGTCTGGAGAAAAGTGTAGGTAGTACATGGAGAAGAAAAGCAGAAATAAAATGCACACAATTTAAGGTACTGATTGTACTTTTAAAGTTTCCAGGCAGTGATTTTCTATAGATCCCATTTCAAAGGATTAAATATATTGCCTTGCTTGAGAACATCCAATATAGCCTAAGGAAAAATGTGTCATAGATTGCTGCTTTTCCAGGGATGACTTTGAGGAATATTAATGCAACAAGCAGACAGGTGAGGACAGAGTAGCCATCATACAATGTCTCCAAGTTTTAAACCTGCTGGAAAGATCAGCTATATAGTATATGAAAATCTGAGCAACCTTAATACAGTGAGTACTGTTGCTGCAATAAAAAAGGCAAGGAGAACATTGGATTGTATTGCTAGAGGGCATACAGTATAAATCAGAGTAGTTGATATTATATCCATGTAAGCTATAAATTGAACATTACTTAGAATGGTGTATATAGTTCTATGGTCATATTTTATCAAGGGTGTAGACGTGCCTGATGAGAGACTATGTATTATATTAAT
>NW_008600321.1:0-8473 GCF_000691845.1 Merops nubicus
TTGCGAGAGAGACAGGCTTTGGTTTCCTTCTGTTCCTTTAAAAGGAAAACAAAAAAAAAGTTGAGGTGCCATCTGACGCCTCGGGAGGTTTTTCCCCGTGTTCTTCTGTGGTGTCACAAGGTGGCAGGTTTTGAGATCTGAGCTCCTAGGGCTCCTCCAGCTAGGAGTTCATCCCCTGCTCAGGCAGGAGAGCTCCCAAACGCTGTCCCCCAGCCCTGGGGACGCTCCACACCCGGGTGGCCTCTCCTGGGTGCTGTGGAGTGGGATATCCCAAGCACGGGGCTGTCGTGGCCTTTGAGAAGTTGCTTCTCCAACGCATCACCTTGTTCCCTGGCTGCTCCCTGGTGTTTGACAGCAGCTCGTCCCCTCCGTGTCCCAGCGTGGGCCAACGGGTGCTGGTGGAGGTGCAGAGGACTTCTGGTGGGAGCCCTGCAGCTCCTGGCGTGTTTCAGGCCAGCTGGTAGAGTCACTGACCCCAGTTCATGCCTCAAGTTAGAACCGGGAGCGTTGGGAAGCGCGAGATGGGCTCGTTCCCTGAGCCCTGCACAGGGCTGTGGAGTCGGCCCCCAGATGAGTACAGAGAGGAAGGATGGAGGCAGCTGGGGTCTGTGTGCCCCGCTTCATTGTTTCCCTCTGACTTCAAAGGAGGAAGAGGAGGAAGACAGCAGTCCTGGCGTGTCCTTCTCGCTCTCTTCAGAGGAGTCGGAGATGGAGCCCGAGGAAGTCCGGTACAGCCAAAGACTGGTCAGTGCCTGCCCCAAACAGCTGCTTTGTTCTCAGCTCCCTTCCAGCTGAAGGAGGAAAAGGCTTTGACCAGCAACAGGTTTAAATGACCTGAGAAGGCGGCGTGGTGGCCCGAGGTCAGCGGGCACAGGGTTAGGTGACTCGGTGGGTCCTGTTTGTGGCACGGAGTTTGCCGCCGTGGAGGCTGTTGGGCTGCTGAGCTCTGGAGGAGGGGAGGGCTGGGGGCTCACTCTGGGTGGATGGGGCAGTTTCGGGCACGAGAGGATTTCTCTGTGTGTTTGTAACAAGCAGAGGGGCTGAAATTCTGCTTGTAACCTTTGTGTTGGCCCGGGCTTGATTGGAGTATGCTGCGAGATCTGAGAGAAGCAGCTTCAGCCCTGAGCTCGTGTTGACTCCTGCCCCTGGACGCGTCTTCTCGGGGGCTTTTCTTCCAGAGGGAACTGTTCAGAAGGAGTTTTGACTTGTCAGTGTTTGTGCTGCTGTTTTGGGCTGGTTCTGTGCTGGTTTGAGGGGGCTGTAAACCCCCTGGGAAGGTGAGGGTCAGCTCTGTGGTGGGGTTCCTGTCTGACTCACAGCAGGACGTGCACCCCAGCCTTCAAGCTGCTGCCTGTAGAGGTAAATCCTCACCCTTTAATACTCTGAAATCATTTGGGACGAGGCAGCTTGGCCCTCAAGAGCATGCAGTTCTTGTTGCTGCTGGGTGCCTGGCTGCAGGAGGGGTTCTGGGGGCCTGTAGCTGGTGCACGTGGTGTAGGAAATGCTCCAAGTTGGGGTAGAAACGGTCATTCCAGTGGAAAGGACTCTGCAGAGGCTGTGGTTTGTCCAAACACCTGGTTTACCCAAGATGTGCTCCCTTTTTTGGGGCTGCTTTGGGTCTGTTGTGTGGTTCCTTCCTGCAGGGAGGATTCTGACAGCCAGCCTGCTTCAGGAACCTGAATGAACTCTGATTTGAAGTGGGGTTTAATCTCTCCTCTTGTTTTGAGAACGTGCTCATAGGAAAAACTCAACCCAAACAAACCGTGATACAGCTGTGGGCCCTTCAAGGGGCCTTGGTTTTTTCCCCCAAGTGATTTGGTGAGGGCTTTAATTTGGTAACACTGCCAAAAGCAGCAGTCCCATGTCCCCTCCTTCTTCCTGAGGTGCTTGTTCCCACCACTGTGCAGCTCAAGGTGCTGGTGTGACTGGGGAGTGACCATTTCTGTAGCCACCACGACAGCTTCTCTTGGAGGCAGTGTCAGATGCTGGTTCAACTATGATCTTGGCTTAACTTGGACTAGAAGCCTTCCAAAATAGCTGGATCAAGAGATGGCAGATGCAGGGAACCACCATCCAGGAACTCATTGATTTAAAAATACCTATAATCAGACCCATAAAGGTCACCAGGCAGAGGTGCTGCCCTGGTGTAGGTGGCCTGGGCTCCAGCAGAAGGTGCTAAGCTGGATAAATGGTCCCAGGCTGATGGAGCTGTGAACGTAAGGGGCTTGGGAAGGCACATGGGCAGGCTCAGCCAGCCTGCCCTGGGTTGTCTCCACTGGCCTGCAGCCCAGAGGAGGAGGCATGACCCTGGGTGTGCTGTGTGAGGCTTAGTTCCTGCCTCCTGCCTCCCTTCTCCTCCAGCTCCCAGCTCTTTGCACTCCCTCCCTGGCTCCAGGGACGTTCCCTGGTTGAAGGACCTTTTAAAAAAGGATGATTTTTGAAATTCATTATTATTGATGCTTTGAAATGAGGGGGGGGCTGTTCTCTTAGCTGGTGTTTCTGGCCCTTGCAGGACGAGGTGGATTATCCAGGAAGACAAAAGTGCTGCACGTGACCTATTTGAATATCCTACTCCTACCTACGCCTGGGTGTTGGGAGTTGGGTTTTAATATGCCTGCATCCCAAGTTTTAGGTAGGGAAACAGGTAGTTGGCAGCACAGGATGTTTCTGCTGCTGTGAGCTGTGTTGTGTGTGTGTGACTGGGCATCTACAGGGCTGTGAGAGCAAAAGAATAAACACATTCTGTTAAAACCCTCAATCCAAAGTGTGGTGATTGTCCTACCAGCTAAACAGCCTCCACCAGGATGGTTCCTAGTGGGGAAGGAGCTGAATTAATTGTGTGGTTGGATGGTGCCAGTGGCCTGGGATGGCAAAAGCAGCTTGTTGGTGTGTCAGGGTGATGGCACCAGCAGCATCTCCTGACTGATGGCTTTCCATCAGGCTGTAGAGGAGGTCGTGGGCATTTTGTGGTGGTTTATTCAGTGAGTGACACTGTTGCCTTCCTCTGGCAGAATAAAAACCTGCTCTCTGTCTCTGTTCTGAATGGATTTGTCAGTTCTGAGGAAAAGTTTGGGGTTTTGAGGCGGAATTCACCTCTGCTTGAGATGTAGCCACACTCCTGTCAGGACTCTCTGCCAGTTCCCATGTCCCTGTGGTGTGGTGTAACAGCAGTGGGTTGTGCTGCCCTGGCCACACTCCCTGCCTGGCTCTGGCTCTGCACCCACACCTCCCAAGGCTCTGAAGGCCTGGATGAGCTGGTCTGGACTCAGGGTATCACCAAGAAGGGTGTCTTGCACCCATCTGCCCCACACTGTGGGAGGAGCTGTGCCCTGGGAGGCTGGCACGGGGAGGGCACGATGCTCCACATGTGGGGACATCCCTGTTCCTCACCCTGCAGATCTGGCTGGGCATCATTGTGCCACCAGGAGCAGGAGACAGGACTTGTCATCCCCCCTGGAGCAGTTTCCCCCTGCCTCTGTGGCCGTGTGGGTGCTCCCCAGCTCTGCAGAGAGGTGCTGTTTGGGGCCTGGTTGGAGGTGCTGGCTTTAGAAGCTGTAGCTTCGTGTTTCGAGGAGCTGAAATGCTCTATTGTCTCCTGTGCCCTGAGTGACAGTCCAGCCCTGGCACTGACAATGCCACCGTCCCTCTCTGAGGCTTGGAAGGCTTCCACTGGCTGTCCCTGGGTGGTCCAGGCTCTTCCTGGAGCAGGAGTTTGGGCTTCTTAAAGGCCAGGAGTGGCAACGTGAGCGGCCCTGGAGAAAAAGGGCTTCAGTCGGTCTGGTGCTGTGGTGTCTGGTTCAGGCTGCCCAGCAGCTTCCTCCTGGTACCTTCTCTACAACCCTGGAGCTCACCAGGATCTCCCCGAGGTGTCCTGAGGAGAAACTGTTGTATGTAGCTGCACTTTTGGGGGAGGTTTGGTCCCTGCCAGGTCATCAGTGGGGTCAGTCTCTGCTCTGGAGGTGTCACAGCCCCCAAAAAGCCCCTTCACCCCTCCAGTCCTGCAGCCAAAGGGCTCCTCAGGAGGAGGAGGAGCTGGTGGCTGCCTGTCCTTCCTCTGGGGACTCGCTGAGGATTCCTGGGTGGCGATGCCACCACCCTGGTGACAGCCCCTGCCCGCCGTGGTCCCTCTGCCTGTCGAGTCAGCAGCTTGTGCCTGGGGGTGTGGTTCCCAGTCAGGACTGCCCGGGTGGCAGAGCTGGTTTAAGAGGTTTCCTCCCTCTCCTGGGTGCCTCTGGAGCCGCTGCCAGGGCGTCGTGGGTCGTGCTGGAGATCACAGAATGGTTTGGGTGGGGAGGAACCTCTGGAGGTCCAAGGAGTCCAACCCCCCCGTGGTCAGCAGGGACATCCCCAACTAGAGCAGGGCGCTCGGAGCCCCACCAAGATGGGAAAAGAGGGAAGAGGTGGGGCACATCTGAGCCAAAGTGGGGTGTGGGGCTGGGCTGGGGAGCCAGCTGCAGACCTGAGGAGACCGGTGGCGTTCTGGGATGGGGAGACAGGGTGGGGTGGGAACCTCTTCAACTGGCTCTGCTGCTGGAGAGAGCCGGGGGTGGGGCCGCACCCTCCCCCGGGGCGTGGGCTGGGGCTCCTGCTGCAGCTTCCTCAGCGGGGTCCCCCTGCCCGGCCCCGGCTGGGTGCACCAGCACCCTCCTTTGGGTTGTGGGGAGATGGTTGTGACACCCACGAAGGGAAACGGGCCCGTGGAGGAGGAGGTGAGAGAGACCCACCCGCTGCTGAGTGCTCTGAAGCAGACGGGAGGGGAAGGGGGAGCCAGAGAGTGAGTTTTTTGTCTGTCCCATCGCTTGGGGCAGTCGGTGTCCTGCCTTAGCTGTTCCCTGCCCTGCCCTCTGGTCAGAGCCTTGCCTGAAATTCGAGAGGAGGCCTCTGCCTGCCCCTACCAGGGGAGAAGTGAGGCCTCTGCTGTAAACAGCAGGGAGCAAACCTGCCCTGGCACGTCGGTGTCCAGGCTGTGCCCGGGGCGAGGGCTCCACGGGAGCTGCCTGTGTGGAGTCATGGGCTGGGGCTGGGGCCTGGGGAGCTGCAGGAGGAGGTTTCTCCTTGCAGCATGCATGGGGCTCCCTCAGGAGCACGCTGCCCCTGCCCCAGGGGTGGCCAGGCTGGCTCCAAAGGGTACCCAGGCTCATGGCACCTCTCATCCTGTGGCTTCCAAGTTGTTGGTGGCAAATCCTTCCTGCAGGATGGGGTGGGGGGAAAGGCAGGACACGAGCCATGGAGTGGGGTTGTCTGTGCCTGCTGGTGTTCCTGGGACACTCCTGACCAAGTTCCAGCCCTTACCCCCCAAAAAGGGGAGAGGTGGCCTCAGAGCAGGGCAGGGAGCAGGCTGTGGGCTGGCAGGACACTGGTTGTAACTGGTGAGGCCACAGCTGCCAGTGCTGGTCGAGCTGCTGCCCTTGCTCTGCCTTGAAGGGCTCCTGCTGTCCCAGAGCCACCTTCCCATCATGTTCAACCAGGCTTCTGGCTCCCACTCCTCGTGATCCTGGAACCTCATCTGGGCACACTCCTCAGTTTCCCAGCCTAGACGAGCAGGGTAATTAATGTCTCAAACTGGAACACTACAAATGAGTCATTCCAAACTGACCCAGGTATAATAATTGAGCTCTAAATAATTGAGGGGCTGTGCAGATTTGGTCTGGGCAGCTCTTTGGTAGAAGCCAGCAGCAACTGGAGGTGATTCTTGGAAAGCTTCAGGGAGTGTTTGGATCCTGGGGGATTCAGGAGTGTGCTGGTCCCTGGGGGACACATCCCTCCCACCAACAGGGTGGTGTTCTGGGTCAGCAGGAGGGAAATCTCCAGACCAAACAAGACTGGCAAGTTGTGGCTGTGTCTGTTGGCAATCAGGAGGTTTCAGGGGGTTATCTTCAGTTAGGAGAGCTGTCCCAGTGCCCCCAGTACCTCCTCACTGTTGGCTGGTTGTGGCAGGAGGAGTTATGATTATGGTGAGGTGATGGGTGAGCTCCCAGGGGTAACCTCAGCTCTGGAAAGCTCTGCTGGCTGCTGGAGTTGGCTTTTTAATGCACAGAGTTTCTTAGCCAGTGCCTCAGCTGCTTTTCTTTGGGTTGGAGAGGTTGAAGGTGAGTGGAGGAGGGAGAAGGTGAGGAGGAGGAAGGTGGCATCCCACCCTGAATCCCCACACGGGGTCCTGTGGCTGGTGCATCCACAGCCTGATAATTGGATATCAAAGCTACTAAGGTGTCAGAAGCCCTGGGAGGCAAGGAGGGTGGGGAGCAGCTATCTCAGAACTGGGAGTGGTGTCTCCAGCTGGCTTGGAAATCCTGGGATCACCATTAAGTTGGATGTTCCTGGGGTGGGAGTCGGGCAGAAGAAGTCCCTGCAGAGCCCAGGGAGCAGTGGACAGGCCTGAGCCCTGTTTGGAAAAGGGGTTGTGACCATTTCAGCTGGAGCTGAGAGGGTCTCAGGGCCTGCCCTTGCACCAGTGTGGCATCCAGAAGCCCACCCAGGAACTCAGAAGCCAGCCTGGCAGCTCTCTTTGCCTCGGGTGGGCTCGGGCCAGTTCAGCTGCAGCCCCAGCTCTGTCCTGCAAGTCCTTGTGCTGGTCCAGGCTCAGTTCTTTATCTGGAGAGCTTTGGGTAGGGTGTGAGCCTCCTGGGAGCTGCAGGGAGCTTGGGTGGTGGTCTTCCCTTTTCACAGTGCCCTCAGCTCCCTGTGCTGCCCACCCTTGGGTGCCTGCTCCTCATCCAGCCTGGAGCTTCACCTGGAGAGGCCAGGAGGGATGTGACAAACTCACAGTGTTCTCCTTGCTGGTCCTCCCTGGTCCTGATCTTCTCCCAGGTCCTGGCAGGCAGGTGGGGAAGGAGCCTCTCTGTCAGCAGGGTCTGTGTGCTGGCACTTGTGACAGCTCAGATAAACCAGGTGACAAAGTGCAGCCCCTGAACCCCCAACAGGGGTCCCTTGGGCAGGATTCCTCCCTGTCCTGGTTCTCTCTGTCCATGCTTCTGCTTTTCTGTTGCTGTAGAAACAATCCCAGGAGCAGACAGCATGAGCTGGCCCTCCAGGGACTCCACATCCCTGGGGAAGTTCCAGGAGCTTGACCCCGAGGAGGATTTGGGCTGGGATCTGCCCCGGGGTGGCAAGAAGAGATAGGTGGGTTGTGGGGTGCTCCTGGTCAGGTCCAGACCTGGGTGGCCCCTTTGCTCTTTGCCTTCCCCTGCTTCTCAGGGGGTTTAGCTGTCACCCTGTGTGCTGGGCAGAGTTTTAAGAAGCCACCTCCCACCCCACAGGCCCCTTTGTGGCCAGGAAGAGGCTCCTGGGGGCAAATGTCATCTGTGGGTTTTGTTATCCCCAGGGCTGGGAGCCACCAGCAGGATCAGCCTGACACAGCCCGGGGGGAGAACTCACTTGATAAAAGGCACCAGGGGAAGGATCAGGACAGTTGCTTGGTAGAACTGTTATCTGGAGAAGCAGATCCCAACCCCTGCCAGCAGGACAGGCTGAGGGGATGCTCCTTTTTGGTGTTGCCTCCTACCTTGGTTAACTTTCCATGAGGTGAACGTCTGCAGGGTGAGGGAGAAGAGAGGAGGTGCTGGAGAACTTGGAGAGAATGCTGGGGCAACAATCAGAAGGCCTAAGAGCAGAAAACCCTGTATTTAAAAGGAAAAAAAAAATGAAAAAGAAGCTGGGCTGTGCTGTTGGGTCCAAGAGTTTCCTGCTCCCCCAGGTACCCCTGTGATCTTGGGATGGGGCTGGAAGGGAGTGGAAGGGAAGTTCTGTTAGGGTTAGACTTGCCTCAGTGTCTCTAACTCACTGTGCAGAAGTATTTCCACTTGTCTCCAAACTCCTGAGCCCCTTTGCCCTGTTTGGAGTAAGGAAGGAGCAAGTTCTGGGCTGCTTGTGGAGCAAAGGGGGAGGGAGTGCACCCAGGGGTGGTGTAACAGGGCAGACCAGGGAGGAAACATCCTTCTGAGCAGATCCTTTCACATGCTCTCCATTCTCTTAGTGGCCCTGGGTGGTTTTCCCTCTCCATAAAGCTTTTGCTCTCTAGCTGCTGCTGTGCTCCAGCCTTCCTGTGCCAAGCAAAAGGAGTGGCAGAGCTGGGGATGTGCAGCTGCCTGGGGACAGCCTGGCTTGACATGGTTTTGACTTGGATTTTGTCTGGTTTGGACGTCTGGGAGGGAAGGAAAGGGGTTGGAAGGATTTGATGGTCCTCCTTGAGCTTCCTCAAGCTCTCCCAGACTCCAGGCAGGGTTTGTCCAGGGGGCTGCAGCTGGTGAGGGGTATGGAAGGGTGAGGGTGACTTGAAAGAGAGCTGGGACAGTGGCCTCAGATGCCACACGCTGCAGGGGGCTGGGGTGGGGAGCTGTGGCCTTCTCCTGGGAGGTGTTTCCTCACTGGGACTGTTGCCAGACTTGCTCTCCTCTAGCCCATTGCCCTGTCCCCTGGGTTTGCTGCCCTGGCTGCTCAGTGTGTGCTGTGGCAGGGGGTCTCCCTGCCCCGCTCG
>NW_008600321.1:8495-9733 GCF_000691845.1 Merops nubicus
GTGCTGTGGCAGGAGTTCTCCTTGCCCTGCTGGTGCCATCTCCTCACCTCCCTTCTTCAGCCTTGCTCCAGTTCCCTAATTCCTCCAGATTCCTAACCCAAAAGCATGAACTGAAGCCTTCTCCCCCCTCATTCTGAAACCCTGCCAGCCCTGCTCCTGACAGGGATCCCTCCTGGAGCTCCAGAGCCTGGGAGGGCTCCAGTTCTGCTTCTGCTCTTCACTCCTCAGCCTGGTGCTTGGAGTCTCTGTCTGGCAACGTGCAGCCTGGGGTACACCAGGGCTTGAGAGAGGTAGGAGGTGATGAGGGCATGAAACCTGGCTTGGGGCTGCTGGGTTGAGCCTTGGGTTCCTCTTGTGAAAGCAGGCAGCCAAATGGTAGTTTAGGAAGGGCCATCTTGCCCAGATGGTCGTTGCTGGTGGAGAGGGCACCCAGAGCTCCTGGGTGAGCTGCCTGCTGGCTTGGCCCAGCACCAGCTTGGCCTCCAGGCTCACCCTGAGGCTGGTGTGGCCACTGACAGCTTGTCCTGGATCTCTTGCTTGGGGAATGATGACCTTGTCTTTAGATCCTACTACAGTGCTGCCTTCTAGCTCAGGGAGCCCAGGACCACATTATTGATCATCCCTGGAAGTTATTTGGCCAAACAAATAGCTCTGAGAGCCAAAATATCAACAGAGTGGCATGGATCACCTCTGTAGGACCCTCTGTGACCCCAAGGGTGACAAGAGGTGTTGTGGTTGTTGCTTCCCACCCTTGAGAGGAGGAGGAGCTGAGGGGAGGCTGAAGGGGTTGAAGGTGGGGAGGCAGAGAGGACAGGATCCTGCTGCCATTCTGGTGGAGAGATCCACGAGTAACGTGTGTGTGCAGGCTCTGGATTCCATTCCTGAGCAGGAGCAGGGGACCAGGACTGATCCTGCTCACTGCCAGAGTCACAGACAGCCCAGATTGTGACTGGAGGAGTCTAGAGCAGGAGCTGAAGTGGGAAGTGAAGCCTTGGAGGAGAGGAATGCAGCAGGAAAAGTTGTGGTGCCCAAGATAAGCAGTGCCTTGGCAGCTGGCTGATGGGTGGTGTCATCTTGGTGCCTTGGTTCTTCACACTCTGTCTGCAGATAGGTGCAGGGAGTGTCCTCTGCATGGGCAGCTCTGGCTTGGGCCAGTGGTGACCTTGCTGCTTGCCCATCCTCCTGCCAGGGACTTTGCCTTGTGCCTTCCCAGAAAAACGAGACCCTTTCCCACCAGT
>NW_008600322.1:0-258 GCF_000691845.1 Merops nubicus
TCATGTATCACTTGGATTGCACACAGCCTCCAGGCCTGCTCGCTGGGGGTGGGGCTGCCCCACGGCCCCCCAGCCCCGTGTCTCCGTGGGGTACGGTCCCTGGAGGGCTTTGAGGGGAGGGGAGCTCGGGGCACCCCTCTTGGAGGGGGTGGAGGGGCTGTAAGTGGCATGGGGCATGGGGGGGAGGGGTTGGAATGGTCACGGGGAGCCCACCGTGCCCCCCGTGCTGTGCTGGGGCACTGGCCCCGGGCGCTGCCG
>NW_008600322.1:697-1143 GCF_000691845.1 Merops nubicus
ACTCCAGCTCCAGGGCTGGGGCCTCCTGGGCTTCAAGAGGAGGGAAATCTTGGTCCCCAGCTCCTGAGGACCCTGGGGATGGAGCCTGGACCCCACAGTTGCCCTCCATGGGTGGCAAAAGCTCGTGCTGGGAGGAGGCTCCAGATTCCCCATCGCAGGGATGCTCCCAGGGTGGATGTCCCCGGGCCCAATCCTTCCCTCCAGGGGCTGAGGGGACCCTCTCTGGGACCTCCCCCAGAGCAGATCAGCCCCCAGGGTGGAAGGAGAGGGCCACCAGAGAATGGACTCACGCTGGTGTTCACCTCCCAGGGGAGTCCCTGGGAGCTGCTCACCCAGCACAGGGCTGAGTTCACCCTTCTGTGGAGGGGGGGGAGGATTTGGGGTGCTGGGGACCCTGCTGGGAGCTGGTCTGACCCCCTCCCTGCACCCAGCACAGGATGATTTAG
>NW_008600322.1:1398-1603 GCF_000691845.1 Merops nubicus
GCTGGTCCTGCCCCATCCTTCCTCCCAGTTGTGGCTCTAGATGAACTGGGGCCCCCCCCGACCCTTCTTGAGTTGCCCTCAGCAGGGGATTTGGCTTAAAAAAAACAAGTATTTATAATTGTATGTAAAATATATACAACATGTACACCCCCAACCCCCCCAGAAGGTCCTGGAGCAGCTCTCCTGGCTCCAGTGGTGGCTTTTG
>NW_008600323.1:0-15327 GCF_000691845.1 Merops nubicus
TCCCAAAGCCATCGTTGGATGTGAAGTAATAAAAATTTAACTGGACCCGACAAAATGTCCTTTAATTTTCAGCCCAAGTTTGGAAGCTGTGATGTGATTGTATACTGCTTGCATTTTTATTCCTCTAATACATCTGTTTTTATGTTTGGTTTTTTTTTTTTTTTTAATGAATCTGATCCATTTCAGCTTCTGGTGTTGAATAGCAAGTTACTGGCAATAACCCTCTTTTTCACAATACCAGCGGTCACATTTGTGTATCTCATTTCTGTTTTTTCTAAGGAGGAAAAAAAAAAAAAGGGCTCAGAATGAAGAGTTATTTTAGGAATCTAACTTAACCTCAAGTTAGTTACATTAGACAAGGGGCTTTCCACTGCACTAATGCTGGCATTTCCCTGCTCTGAAAGCGAGAATGTAGCACAAAATGAGTATATACAGCTGTGATTAAATACCTAAGGGAGTTCTGAGCTGTGGTACTGGAAATGCAGATACCATCTTGGTATCTGCATTTGAAGTGGCCTTAGAATCTGTGGTGAAAGGGCTGAAAAGCTGGAGCCACAGCCTTTGAAGAATAACAATGAAAATCAATGAATTCTGTATTTAAAATAAATAAGTAACAATAACATAATTATTATTCCATCTTCCAACTTCATGTGAGATCGCACGGCTTCACACCTTGCTCCAGTGGTTCACTTTACCTTTTACTCTGAATCGGTTTGCCAGGGTTTTACTCGTGGCACACTAGCCAAAGACAGTACAATAGGACTGGCAAGCCTGTCTAGCTTTGTGTTTGCCATGGTTTTACTCGCTGTCCTTGAAGCTGCCCTGTATGCATCGCACTGTGCATCTGTTTCTCATGCCTGTTTTCTCTGGGTTCAGAGTGGTGTGGGATTAACTTTAAAGGAGATAACTAATGTTTCTATGCATGCTTCAGTTGGGTCCATTCACTCCTGATTTGCTAGAGAATAAATGTTAGCTGCTATAGTTTCCCCGTAACTTCTTGTGAGTAGTTCTCTAGTCCTTAGCATCTCCGTATTTGCCTGTCTTCATGTGGAGGGAGGCATCTTGCTTGAACATCTGTGCCTGTATTTCAGAAGTTTTACTGTGCCATGTCTGGCGATGTTAATGCTTCATCTTGAGCAGAAGTACCTTGTCTAAAAGCATTCTGTAGAAATATGTGGTACCCTCTGAATCTTTTGTCATAGTGAAAGACAAGCATCATCACTTGTATTAAATCACTAAGCATGAAATCCTTTGGATGAGTGTTACAGGGTGATGTGGGTGGGGTATGAAGCAAGGGTCTGCCACCAACGTGCTGTTCATCAGGTTGCTCCCCAGTAGCAGCACACCAGTTGCTTTACTCCTCCACCAGTTCTCTCTGAGGCTGCTTGTTTTTTTGTCCTGCCACCCTCTCGCTCACTGATTTGGGGTGCAGAAGCACCCAAAACAGTGTTGTTTCCCTAGAGGGTTAAGTGCAGCTGGTGGCAGCCCCTGGTTATGGGCAGGGGTCCTGCAGAGGTAGCCCCCAACCTGCAGAGCTGGGGACACTACAGAGGAAAGTAAGTGTTTTATGCAGGGCAGGAGAGTTGAGCCTGAGACTAGTGCTGTGAACACTGTAATAAAAACAATAGCACCTAATAATATGTAGTTGAAATGTTGTTGTCACGGTGGTGTGTTTGACATGCTTGGGCTAGAGCTGTACTTTCTTTGTGACTTGGGTCTATGAGGCCTATCAGTGTAGACTGTTCTAACTTTACTGAATCCGTACCATATTTATCCACGTATTGCTTTGTTTTCTTCCTAAAGCTTAGCAAACTCTTGAGTCTAGACTAGCAATTGTCTTAATTGGCCAAATTATATTTTCCTACTTTTTTCTTGTAGGCAGTGCCTTATTCTCGTCTCCAGGGAGATGGTACCAAACCTCGTGCAATACTTCATTTTTTTTTAGTGCTAGCAGCTGAATCTGTAGTTCATCATGACAAGACTTACAGAGTTCCTGCTATGAGTCCAAATTATTCCTCCTGATTTGTGTTCTGCTTCCATTTAGTTCTGGTATCTTTGGCCTCTCTAACTGGGCTTGACTTCTGGCACATTTCACTGTATGCTGGTGTTTCTTGGTCCCAGACTGTAGTTTCCTCTGCTGAACTGTTTTCCTGACCCTTGAAAGCTCTGTGCTGATTCTACCTTTACTTCTTTATTAGGTAATTTGTCTCACTGGGTCTGGAAACCTTCTTATGAATTCTCTTGTCACTTCCTTTGGTTACAAATTCTGCAGATATTCATATTGTAGTTAAACATGTTCCAGGCCTCCCCTATGCTCACATCCTCCAACTTTTCATTCCTTCTCATCTCGCTAATGAGTTCCCTTAGTTTTTGAGATTTGCCTTTTGAAATTGAAAACCCTAATTGCAGATTTACTTGGGTTGCTCTACTGTTTAATTTAAATAAAATCAATCCTAAAGAATAAATCTGGGATTATTCTTTCACCAACCTCTCTGTAAACAGAGGTTTAGTTATCAGCTGCAAGTCTAAAATCCTGATAGTACTGCTCAAATTGGTAAGTATATGATGAAAAAAATGTTCAGTTGTGAACAACCAGCAATAGATTGGACTGATTTACAGTAATTGTTCTCTGTAGTCTCAAAATAAGTCTTTGAGAATCTTTTAAATTACTTGCTAAACATTAGTTAGTTAATTGATCCTTCCCCACAAATAAAAATTCTTGTGCTGTTTATTGAATGTATGTTTACATAGTTACCTGTATGATAAAACTCATCCAAAAGGACCAGGTACATATCTCTTGGTACAGCATTTCTCGCTTAGAGGTGTCATCTCACCAAAATTGTATACAGTGGTAAGACAGGGAGGGGAAAATGGGGCTTTATTCTGTAAACCTGTCAAAGATCATCCCAGCATTCTGTTCATTTACCTGTACACCCTGTTTGTCAGGTCTGTGATTTTGAATCCTCTGCTTTGGTTATGCTTCTCTGCCTGATGTTTTCTTGCTTTGTTATTCCTCTTCTGCTTCATTGCTTCAGCTATGCTAGGAGAGGGAGCTGAGCATGGTTTGCAAGCTCTCTCAGGGTTTGTTTGTTGTTGAATGGGGAACTAAACAGTCTGGTGTTGTACAGGCTGGGAAGGATGCAGGAACTAAGTGACCACATGCCAGCAAGTGAATTGAGCTGAGCATGAAGTGCTTATTTTAAACATGGAAAGGTCAAGATTGCAGGAGGGAGGGCTTAAAAAAAAAAGTGTGTCTCATTACTGCACAACAGATATGAAGTCCTGTAATTATTTGTAAAAGCCTTCTGGCATGCCTGTGAGGTAGTTAAGTGTTACCCATGGAAGTAAGAACTGGGATGAAAGGACTTAACCAAAATCAAGAGAGAAAACCTATTAATACATTGTGGTTATCTTGTTTCCCAGCTGCTGCACTCGTCAGTAAGAACACTGTATTCCAGAATTTCCTAAAAAGAACTTCAGCAGTAACTTATGATATGTATTTAAAAAAAATAAGTTCATGATAAAGCTTACAAAATGAGGTCACTGGTTCTGGACAATAAACATTTTAAATGTGTTAATGTAAGCAAGTTTGTTCTCACTGATTGCACTTAAAAACAAACTGTCAGTAACATTTGCCTATACAGCATGTTTTCTTTGGATGCCATTGTAAATATTAAAATTACCTTGTTTCTATTTAGGTGGTAGTATATTAGTAAATTCAGCTTGTGCTTAGCAGCTGGCTCCACTATTATAAATATTGAAAAGAATTATTTAGGAATTCTTTTCAAATCAACCCTGTAAGTAGTCATTGACACAATGCTTTCTGTAATATTGGTATAGTTGAAATAGTTGAAATAAACTGTTTTGCTGGTATATACTTAGTTGATAAACATCCTTTAAATTGCTTAGTCTGGTAATCTGTTCGGGCTGCCATTAGCCATGTGGTTCTGTTACGTTTCCGTGTAATTTTCATTATTATTCCTTGGAGATAAATTGTTATGGAGTTCCATGAAAGGAGGGGGCAATACACCAGAAAATTAGCTCTGTTTGTTTTCAAAAAAAACCCCAAACAGAAATTCAGAGAGGAGGCGAGGTTTTTTATTATTATTATTGTTATTTTTTCTTTTTTTTTCCCTTCTTTTTGTTGTGCTTTCTTTCTGCTGAGAAGGAATCCTGGGGCCTAAACCACTATTAACAAGAAAATAAGTCATTAGCCACATGGTATTACGTTGTTCTTTTCTAATTCTGTACTTGTTGTATTTAATCTATTTTGAACACAAATTAGTAAAGTGAGGAAGTAAACCCAAACTGCAGAGGGTATTTTATTAAGGCTTAGGTTCAGAGATGAAGCCTTAGGATATTCAGGGTATTCTAATTTTCATGGGTCACAGAGATGTTTAAAAATAGAAATACTAGGGTTTTTACCTATTGCTGAGTATGGTTTGTTGCAATTTTTTTGTTTTTCATGGCAAGGCATGATACCAATTTCAATAAAACTTGCACTGGGAAGGAGTGTTCGGGAACAGGTCATTTGCCATGCTGGGGTGGGTTTCTGTCCTGTTCCTGCAGACAGTCCCCACAGCTCCACTGCTCCTAAAATACACCATGAAGGGCAGTAGTGGGGAGGAGGATGTGATGGCAAAAGGCTTATTCTGTGGCTTGCAAGTTGGGCATTTGCTTGGGATGTAAAAATACTGGGTTAAATTTTTGAACTCAGTCTACTGAAGCAAGCTGCCTGTTTCCTAACCAGTGGGGCCCTTTGCTATCACTCAAAAGACTGATTTAGGAATTAATTGACTGTAGGCTTTGCTGTTGCTCTGCAACTCATCACAGCTTCTATTTTTGATGTTTCACAACATTAATATGAGATATAACATTTTATTTTTCTTAGTCTATTAGAGCTGAGTTTCAGTTTATGTGGCTGAACACAGGAACAATTTTGGAGATTAAGAGCAGAGAGCATGTGTAAGATTAATTTACAATCTGAGTAAGTTTGTGGACAGAGTTAGTTTTTCCAGCATGGGCATCTTTAAGAACCTACAGCTAAATCTGAATTTTAATGGTTAATATTCTACATTAGATACTACTTTTTTCCCTCACTGAAAGTATTTCTTGTACCTATGGAATTGGTGAGTTGATGATTTTTACATTAACGGAAAAAGTTTTTCTTAGAACCTACTGCAGAGGAAATCAAGTACTTGAAAATTTAGCAGTGATTTTAAAGAATTGGTTTTTAATTTACTAAAAAGTGAAGATTAGTGATGATATTTTGTTTTAATACTGAATTAAAAAAGTAGAATTTGCATGCAGCTATAGAAGGCCAGGATTAATACTTCTTGTACAGTAGCCTTAAGTATCCCTTGTAGCAAAACAGTGTACCTGCTGAAAAGGGGGATTGAAATGGGTTTATGTTACTTTGACTGCATCAGCGATGAACAGTTCTTATAGCCCTCTTTGATAACTTCAATGCAGGATATTAAGAAGATGAGTAATGTCCTCAATGAGATTTGTAATGACAATGAGATTTGTAATCAAAAAGCAAGGAGGTATTTTCAGACAAGGGTGGAAAGACTCTGAACAGCACTAACTTTGCTGCAAAGGAAAGGAAGGAAGAGAGTAGTAATTAACATTAGAAGTCTTTGGAAGGTTATAAAGCAAGCTGTCCCAGTAGGAAGTTCGTGGGATAACACTGAACAGAATTTGGTGATTCAGTGATTACTTGTGTTACATGCATCATCAGTATCTTTGAGAAAAGTTTAAGTAGTAGTACATATCTCAGTTCTTTTCAATACTTATAGACTCCTATATTAAAGTAGGAATTGTATGTCTTAAGATCTATTTTCTATTGCTGCAGCACTTGCATCCTAATGACTGTGGAAAAAAAAATAGTGCTGTTGTGAAACTTTTTTTTTTTTTTCCCTACTGATACCTTTTTTATTCAAGTGAAAACATCCTTTTCCATGTGTGCTTTAGTAACATAAATATAATTGTCTGTACTTAACAAAATGTGAGGAAGTATTTATTCTTAAGGGTACTAACTGAAGCTTTAGCCAAGCAGCAGGACAGTGAAAATCAGTCTTCTGGTAAGCAGTCACTCAATGAATGAATACAGAAAATGTATGGTTTTAGTCCAGTCTCACGTGGGCAGGTACCAATACTGAATGGCTTGTGGGTTGGCACAGTTTGCAGAGAGCTCTACTCACATATGCAATGAGGGTGGACTGGTTTTCTTAAGAGGACTGAGAAGATGTTTGCTAGAGAAGCACAGGAGAGTGTCAGTGGCTGCCACTGGAAGAGCAGGCTTCTATTTTCTAGCACTTTGACCCCAATTTAGGAAAGAATGCAAAACTCTCCATGATGTGAAATACTGAGTCCCTGAGGCCTCCTGCAGCCATCACTGTCTGAGGAGTCCTCGGGATTTCAGACTCTTTGTGTAACTAAGGGTTGCAGGCACTGCGGCTTAATGACCTCTGAAATGGATTTTTTTCCCCTTACAAAGTGCTGTACTGTATACTTATGATGTGTAGGAATTACTGGGCTGTCACTGAAACAGGACAAGTGATACACTGGCTAACACTTACTGGTATCTTAATTCCTCACTCTACAATATGTTAAAGCACAAGTACACTGCTGGATATGTTCCATTAGTCCATGGAAATACACATAGTATCTTGTTAGGCACATTAGTATACATTTATATATTAAAATAAATAACATTTTAAACTTAAGCTAATCATAACACATGGGCAAAAGAAAGAAGTTGCTGTATATATGAAGGAATAATCCTTGACTTAATGTTAGTAGTTGTCATTACAAAAAAAAACCCCAAACGGTAGAAAGTATAATTTTGGCAACACAGAAAGATCCTTAGGATTTTTAACCTTAAATGCCAAAAGAAAAAAAAAAAAAAAACAAACTCCAACTCAACTTTCATGGATAGAGATAGTTAAAATAATTTTTACTTTTTCTCTCAAAATAAGCGGGGAAAGTTGTTTTCTGTTGGATGAATCCATCAAATATTTAAAGTTCAGGAACACATATGACACATTATCCATCTTTCTTGATGCTGGGTTTTTTTCTAGCAAATGGTTTTTCCTGCTTCCAGTTCCTGTGTGATCAGATTTTTACCATGGAAGTTTTTTGAGGTTTGATGTGTTGATCATTCCTATTTTGATGTATATGTTAGTTACTTTGCAGTAAGATGTAGGTGTGCACTTATGGACTCTGCAGATGATGTGAAGGTGGGTAGCATTGCTGAGACTGGAAGGAATTCCGTCTCTTCCAGGGATGCAGGAGAATGGAATGAGATTATTATTGAGTAGTAGAAAGGCAAAGGAGTATGGCAAAGTTATGGGGGTTGGAAACGCCTCTGTTAGCTGTACTGGATAAAAGTAAGGAAATGGATTCTTTGTCTTTTGGGAAGCTGATGGTAAACTGTGAATGTGATTCAGCTGTGAATGGTGATTGTAGGTGCAGTAGGTATGTTATTTGCAGTAGAGACAGGGAATTGTCAATGTTACTTTAATAGGCCTTGTTAAAATCTCATTTTGACCATATGATCACCTGTGTTCACATAGCGAAATGAAAACAGGAGTGACACGAGTGAATGGGGTGGTGAAGGGAGCAGAGATGATGTTTTTTAAGTGGCAGGAGAGGACTGGAGCACATTTATCCTAGCAAAATATGGGAATGGATTTGGTAACTATTCATAAAATTGATCTCACAAGGAAATATGAGGGAGGAACAAAAATTGTGAAAGTTAAACCACAATGTAAGTGTAAATAATTTTCTACAAGTAGATTCCACAGACCTTGGGACTGGAAATTTGATTTACTTTCTAATAATTTTGGGGATGGAGCTTTCAAGCACAAGCACAACTTTGGAGGCAGGGAACCTGAATAAGATTTTTATTCTCTGCTTTAGATTTAGTAACTGTCAAGGTAAAGGGAGCCCTGCTCTGTGACTGAAGTGTCTCAGGTGCTCGTGGCTCTCTGTCAGAGGTTGAAGAGAGGCTGAAACACTGATCTGTGTGATACTTAGTGCAGCTCATTTGCACTGAATGGGTCCCATGCCTCACAAGTGTCTGTGGTGGCCCCTGGGAACCCCTCTTCATCACTGAATGTTTATTCTGAATTTCCCTCCCCATCCCCAAAGCATGAGCTTCTCATGTAGGTGTAGTCAGGATGTTGAGTGGGTTGTAATTAAAACCCTCAGGTGCCTAGTTGCTGTGCCTTTATTTTTCATGCTTGCTGCTGGCTGAAATAACTTGCCTCAGTCCAGCCAGAATTGTTGAACAGGAATGAGAGGTTTTGGATCATCTGAGTATTTTCACCAAGCAATTCTTCTATTCTTTCATACTCAGATGAGCTGTAACATGCAGGGTATTGAGAAACATTTATTGTGTAAACGACAACCAGAAATGATTGTTAGGAGTAATCCTTCAAAATGCTGTAGACTGGCAGCTTATTAAAGAGAACTAGATTTATCTAGTCCAGTTCTGTGGTCATGTGCCTCTTCTGGTTTGAAGGTGGCTTCCGTATCCTGTGGTTTACCTGAAAAAATTAGGTGGAAGGAAGTGAGGTAGTCTTCTAAATGCTGGTATTTCTTTGCAAACTTGCTTTTTTTCCATTGAATTACGAGTCTGGGTATTAATTTGAATGTTGCAGAGATCAGTGGAAAAGATAATAGTATCTGCTCTTCTAGTAACTGCATGTATAGAAATTGTTAACACGCTGTCAACCCTTTTATTATCCACTTTTGTATTTTCAACCACTTCTTGTAATGGAATGTGTCTTCCAGAGTATACTATTGAATACACTTTAGAGATGCAAAATATTGCTATAAATAAAAAATTAAACTATCAATTTCCAATAAGATAATAGCTTGCCTGAGGGTTGATATGCGTGGTATACACTTCAGTTACTATGTGAGCATTTATTTAATTACTCTATTTCATGTACTTTGTAGGTGGCTTGTACTTAAAAACTAAAAATCACCATAATGTACTAGTGTGGTGCGTGAAAATGGAAAGAAAAAAACCCCAAATGAATGATGTTTATGCATTTTCCCTTTCCCTGCCTCTTTGTATCAGGAGCTGCTGAAATGGGTTGTGGATTGAACAAACTAGAGAAGCATGACGAAAAACGACCTGGTAATATCTATTCAACTTTGAAGAGGCCCCAGGTAGAAACCAAGATAGACATTTGCTATGAGTATCGGTTCCTGGACTTCACAACACTAAATGATAGTAAGTACACGATATTTTTCTTCAGATTTTTTTAATATTCAACTTAACATTAATTGCACCATAATGGCTTTTGAGTAGTAGTTAAATTTTTAAAATGTCTTTGGTTTCATGGAGCAAATGCCTTCTCTTCATCATAATGCTTACATGCAGAGACTTTATTGGGAATTTTCTGTAACATTTTACCTTGGAGCTAGTTGTAAGTTGTCACATTTTAGGTTCTTTTCTTCCCCTGTCTGCCTTTTTCTCTTGTTTACTCAAATATGGATGTTTATTTCCTAAATTTACGTTTTATCCAAATTTCATATGGTAAAGCAATTTAGGTCTGTCAGGTTATATACTTTACTGCTCTTTTTTCTTCCTTCCCTTCTGCTTCCTGTGCTCCCTCAGGCATATTGTGAGAGGTTGAAGTTAGTGTTTTCAGTTTTGCTAGCTTGCCTTAAATAGCTCTTATGTGGTTACAGATACAGATACCCATATAGGTGGAAACAGGTTAGTGGGAGACACTAGAGATCTAAAACATCAAAGAAGCGAAGGTTCCGTTTCATGCAATTCTCACCTAGGGTTTTTTTTCATGTCTGAAGTTGTCTTGCGTTAATTCATGCGACAATCGACAGATCCTCCATTTCTTTCCTTCCTGATTGACATCAGGCGTCTCCGCCAGTATTGCTCACACCATCGCCTGTGCCCTCTTTCACTTCAGGATTAGCCTGTTCTCCTCACACCATTTGGGAATCTGAAGTTTGAGCAGAAGGCTGGGACCTGCGTCTTGCTATATATAAAACAGCACAGTACCAAAATCTGTCAGAGCTAGCTGGCAGGGTGCCAGGCGCAGCCTCGCTGCCTTTGCCCCGCGGTGTGCGGCTCTCCCCTCGTTCTGCACGGCACAGCCTCCGGAGTGGGCGCCTCCTACGTCACTCGGTGTGACACCTCCACGGGCGCTTCAGTGTGCTCGGCCCAGGGTAATGTCAGTTTGTTCTTTTCTAAAACTCACCAGTGAGTTAGATTTTGGACAAAGGTGGAGTTTTGGAATAGGTGGTTGGACAGGAGTGTGCTTTTGGAGGCAATATGGGAGCTGAGTGATTTTTGTCTTCGCAGACTTTCTTGTTACCTACCTCCTGCACTCGTGGTTTGCTACACTATTTGAGATGCATTGCAGTTGTTGAGCACACCAAACAAATGGGAAAGGAATTTTTTTCATGTTTATGTATTGTGGCTGTTTCTACATTTATGTATTTTTATTTCAAAGTGAACAGTTTATGTCCTTTGATAGTTTGACAACTTTTAGTGTCATCAGTGAAACTGAATTAATATTGAGGACACACTTCTGTGGGATTTTCTGGGATACTCATCACTGCTCTGATTGCCTCATAAGCTTTAGCATGTATATTCTCTTGATACCTCATGAAGTCTCATCTTTTTCATTCTATGGAGGGAGAATCAGTGCATGCGATAGCGACGTGACTTGCCTCAGGCACAGAGGATTTCTGGCACGGAGCAAAAAATTAAATCCAGACTTTCCAAGGTTGATTAAATTGATAGGTTTGTTGGAAAGCATACTTGTACATTTTTCTTACTCATCATAGATTGTTTTACTGTGATTTTTAGGAGGCACGATTTTAAAGAGACTGTAAGTAGAGGTATTATCAAATTCTTTGTCTCACCAAAGACTGTAAGCTATCCAGCTCCCATTGAATTCTGCTTTGGCATGCTGTATCCACGCCAATCCAGTGTCTGAAGAATCCAGTGGATGGGCCGATGTGGAGAAAATGGAGCTGTTGTTCCTGCTCTTTTTCCTTTGTGTCGCCCAGATCTGTGTGCTCTCAAGGTTGGCAGGGCAAGAGCTTGTAACGATGCAGCTCCCTCCCTGTTCAGGTCATTGGCTGCATGAGGGCTGCTGTCACGCTGTGTGGTGGTAGGACGTTCCACGGTGTTCTCAGTGGTGACAGCATCACTGGTTCACTTATATTTTGCTCAGAAATGACCTCTGCAGATAACCAGAGTTACTGAGGAGTGTTAATGCCTATGTCTGTGTGGATTCAGAGGCTTCTAAAAATGAAATGCTCGCAGCTGTATATAAAGAACGTTTGGATTGTGAAGTCCGTCTTCTATGAATCTGCTTTAGCTCTTTCAGTGTGTGTATATATCCTGACATCATTTTTTCCATAGGTTTTCTGCTTCATTAGGTTTTTAGAATAAGCCATACTAAATGACGAGTGGCTGCAGAGTGTGTTATTGTATCCTTATTCTAGGCCTTATTTTACAACACTAGTGAGCCTGGCTCTGGAGACAGGTGCTAATTTTTCTCTGGGGCTTCTCTATAGCGTTTACTGCTCTGGTAACTCTGTCTCACAAGCATTTCATCTTACTGGTGAGAAGGATATGGTTATCTCCATGTTGCAAGTAGGAGCTAATACAAAGATTACTGCTAGAAGTCTTCAAAGTCCTTTATGTTTCCTTATCTGTTCCAAAAGCAGCTCTTGTTGACTTCAGATGTAAAGGTGGGTGCTGCTCATGTTTGCTGTTTGGAACTACGTGTATTCACAGGTCTGATATCCAGATAATCAGAGGTCGCTTCCAGAACGTGGTGTACTTTTTAACTGCAATTTCACAGACAGCTAGGTGTATCTAAGTTATCTGCAGCTATACGTGGGGAGGTTCTGGTTCCCTCTCTTGCTTCCTGTCAGCTCTGTGTATTGATTTAGCTCGTGGATCTGGCAGGAGGCTACACAGCCTTTTTGTTTGGTTATTCTCTGCCTGATCGGTGTCTTGTGGAAGGGTCTGAAGAATGCTGGAGCCTGGTAGAAGTGGTGAGACTATGCAGTCAGGAGAACAAGTAGGACCTTTTTAAAATCAGTTCACACTGTTGTGTACTGTCCTGCTGGTCATTTCTCTGCTACATTAGCCAGAAACTTTCCTTGCTTGCTGTCTTTTGTTAGTGCTTACTGTTGTCCAGTTGAAAATAGTGTTTGATCATGTGTTTAAGTACTGTATAATTAAGGAATAGTTGCAAAAGACACAATTAAGGATGGAAGTGTAAACTTGATTCTGACATTTCCTAATGTTACAGGATTGATGTACTTGGAAGGGAAGTGTCTAGAGAAAGATTTCCCAAGCTTTCAGGGAAAGCAGCTGTGAAGAATCTATCGGTTTCTGTTGTGTGCCACAACACTGATAATCTGCATGGTTCTTAAGAAATAAAATGATTAGGTTTGCTACTGGCCTTTATTTTTTGAGCAGTAGTGTGAAAATTGATAGCAGCAAAGGGTTGTCATCGAGTGCAGACTGACACTTGAGGAATAAGGATTTTCAGCTGGTTTCTTCTAACAGTTTTCTGTGCCCAGTCATTTCTTCTACTTCTCCCTCAAGTCATTCTGTGTCAGAGGCTTGCCACTCCCAATGGTGGCAAGCAACATGTGCAGGTAATGCTTTGCAGAGGATACACACTTAACAACATGCTCTCAAAAGCTTTGTCTGCAGTTTGAATTTCTTCTAGCTGTGTGCTGGCTAATCCTCACTTCCGAGTTGCTCAGATAGTTGCCTTCTCGTTGACTTTGAGACAATACTAATGCTAAGTGGCAATGACTGAGTCTTATAACAATAAGAAATTTGAGGCCAATGTATCGTTACATTGATGTTGCAGCAAACCTTGTGCTCCAAAGCCTGAAGAGACAAATTAAGGTCTATGTGTATATACTTCAGACCTTTACTGGAAATAAAACCCCAGAAGTTTGTATCATCTGCCCAGAAGTAAAAAAAAATGTTTATTTTGCATCCCTCTCCATATAAATAAAAGGAGCTGAATAATTATTGTCTTCTACCTCTCTTATCTCCAAGTTTTATTGGAAATATGAGGTCAGTGGTCAGCAGACATGAGGAGGACATGCTGACAAATGGAATAACCTTAAAGCCACCATGTTTTCAACAGTGACGCCATGTTATTTTGTTTGAAAGAAAAATATTTCAGTAATCTGTATTCCTTCCCTGCTCTTATATCTAATTATTGTGGAAAACTTCACTTGCAATGACAAGTCATACATAAACTGAGCTCTCCCTCTTCTTCATCCTTTACTTCTCTTCTTCCACCTCTTCTCAGTTATGATGACTTTCTGAGAAAATCTAGGAATCTGATAGTTCTTTATCTCTTCCCTTCTCCTCAGAATACTGTAGAGATTTTTGGTATTTAGGGATTTTTTTTTTTTTAACTGACTTGATTGGATCTTTTGCTTTGCTTTACATTCCTATAGTAATTCATTGGCCTGATGAGTTACGACAGGTTTTGGCCTTGAATAAGTTGGCATAAAACATATGCTAACCATGTGATGAGAGTGAAATGGAGGCATAAATTTTTTTAAATGGGGAAAGGCTATACTCTGAACAGGCTGTTTGTGCTATAAAACCACTAAAATCCAGATGTTTTGACTGACAGAATAAAAAACAGCAATACTTCACATGTCCCAAAGAAGTTCTTAAGTTATAATGTGAATACAAGGATGTATGGTTTTTCACCCTTATTGTCAAGAATTTACTCTTTAGTAAAAAAAAAAAAAAATGAAGAAAACTAGGGTTATTAGTTACATTCCAACATTTGCACCCTGTTCTTTGTTTGAGTGTTTTAAGCGTTCTTGTCCAAGGGCATGCAGTTTACGAGGACAATGCTAGTATAACAGATTTACTACAGACATAAAACTTTCTAATTTGAGGCAATTTTTATATGTATGTGTATGCATTTATATGTACGCATATATATATATATGAAATTTGGAAGTGTATCTATCTTTCAAGATCTGACACACTTCTGGGTACTATACAGTGATGTTTTTGAGCCAGTTATATTGCTCAAAGAACATTTGTTACAGTTTTATTACAATGGCTATGACTGGGCTTTTGATTGATTTTTATTACTTTTTTTATAATACAAGACACAAATAATGTGTTAATGAGCCTTTATGAAGACATTTTTATATTACAATCAATAGTTAAACATTTTGGTATGGACATATTCTTAATTTGGGATTAATTTCAGTTGTGTGTAGGCTTAAATTAATAAAAACAACACAATTTTCCCCTCAGAGGGAGGAAAGAAGTTGTCTCATTGGAAGTTGGAAGCATCATGCACTGGAAAGTGCACACTGAGGACAGAAAAGGCTTTTTTTCCTATAAAATAGATATGTAATTTTAACAGGAAATTCTGTTTGCTGCAGAATGTAATATTTGCTGCTGACTTCAGTGCTTACTGTCTCTTCCTATTGGTAATTTTTATATTATATTAAGCAGTTATTTGTGCCTGGCTTCTGCTTTCTGTTTCTCTTCACCATTCACTTAAAAAAACACACATCAAAACCAAAAAACTCTCCCGTTTCTCTGAGCAAGTGCCTTTATGTCTGAAAAAAAGAACAAACCCTGCAATCCTGCATTTGCAGGTGTTATTATTTGATTTAATGCTAGTAAAAGCAATTGTTTCCCCGTTGGTGAAGTTATTTAATTTCCTGTTTTCATTTCTGTAAGCAAAAGGACATAAATGAAATTAGCATTCAAGTTTTGTATTTCAAGTTGACTAGGTGCATAACCACCAATTTGTCCTGAAATAAAATTAGCATGGGAAAATATTGTTAGGTTATTAATGTCGTGTGATAGCTCAAACCAGACTGCATATAGATCGTCTACAGCAGCCTGAAACGTTGCTTCAGGGGAGATGAATATGTAACAGGTTCAGAGCAGTAAGAGGATGAGCAGAAGAGGCCAATGGATTACTTCTCTGTAGCACAGATTCTTCTACTGCTTCCCCTTCATCCCTAGTGGCTGGATGAAAGGAAATATCACTCCTATTTTTAAAAAGGACAAAAAGGAAGACCCTGGGAACTACCGACCTACCAGCCTCACCTGTGTGCCTGAGAAGATCATGGAACAGATCTCCTAGAAGAAATGCTAAGGGACATGGATGTCAGGAAAGTGATTCAAGATTGAGTCAGCACGGCTTTACCAGGGGCAAGTCCTGCCTGACCAATCTGCTGGCTTTCTATAATGAAGCAGCTGCATTAGTGGACGAGGCAAGGGCTGTGGACATCATCTGTCTTGACTTT
>NW_008600324.1:0-524 GCF_000691845.1 Merops nubicus
GTCGCAGGGCAGGAGGTCACAGCTGCTGTTGCTGTTGAAGGCTGCTTGCAAAAAACCTGAGACACCTGAGCTGAAAAAAGCTTTTGAGTTCCTTCCAGCTGTTGCCCAAAACAGAACAGTATAGACAAACCAACCATAAATACCTTCTGTACAACACTCCTTAAAAGCATATATAGCTCTTTGTCTGTAAATCAGTGCCTAATTTAACCCTGCCTTTTAGAGTGGATTTGCTGCCTGCAGAGGGGCATGGAGCCAGAGCGGGGCCACTGCAGCTCCTGCTGTGACCCTGGCACAGGCAGTCCAGGGGCAGGAGCCAAGGGGCAAAGGGCTCCTGCCGAGCCCGTGCCTGGAGCTGAGCCCCGCCGGGCACCCGCCCGGGCACCGCCACGTCCGTGTCGTCGTTACCGGGCCTTAAGGAAACGGGGATAGGGTGGGTCTGCTGCTGCAAGTGCTGGAAAAAGCTCAAGGTCAAAGCAGACCTTGCAGGTGCATCTCCTGGTCAGGGTAGTGCCTAGATTAACCGC
>NW_008600324.1:535-2417 GCF_000691845.1 Merops nubicus
AGGACACTGTCCATCTCCAGCCGAGCTCCTGCCACTTCTTGCTGGCTCGGGCTGTAGGTTCCCTCTGATTGGCGCCTCTTCCTTGCAGTGAGAATCATGAATATGAGCCCAATACTGAGCAGCAGCAAAGAGCCACAGGCTACGGGGACAGCTACTTCAATTAGTGGGGAGGGGAAGAGAGCACCTGGAGTCCCTTTCTGTAAAAGAAATCAATGCAGAAACAATGAAACTCCATCGGTTACAATAACTTAAAGAACCCAAAATGGTCAGATTAGCGGGCAAATGTCTTGCAGAAACAGGACAAGCAAGGAATGAGTACAGGGCTTGAGGGCACCTGCACAGAGGATGCTCGTGGGCATTCCTTAATCTCAGCAAAACACACTCATTTTTTTAAAAAATGGACTGTTTTTAACACAGAGAACAGAGAGTAACACGTTGTGAATTATTCTTGCCAATTCAAAACCAGTGACACTCATCAACGCCACGCTGACTGGCAGCCCGGGTGAAGCTGAGCTCATCAAGGCAGAGTTATCAACAGGGATTTGTTAATACCACCACAATAACTCATGCAGGGCCCGCAGACAGAAGCAGCCCAAGGAAGCACAGGGAGGATTCACCGCGCGGGGCGGGCTGGAGGGAGCCAAGGAGCCAGGGCAGACAGTTCACAGGAGCTGTTCCTGGTGCAAGCTGTCCCTCCCACACCTCCTCTGCCCAGGACAGCGCTGGGCGGGGTGGTCCCGTTAGAGCAGCAGCAGTGTGGAGTCTGAGCAACACTTCAGACACTAGGAGATGAGCCAAAACTGTCCAAACAGGACCACATGCTCTGCATTCTCCTCTCAGCTTTTCACAGCAGGACACTCCCTTAAGATTTAAACGCCAGTGCATTCAGCACCCACAGTGGAAATCTTTTCAGGGCCTCCTTACCCGTATCAGACTGAAACACTTGGGTGTCGCTGGGCTAGAGTGAGCCAATGTTGAAAAAAACAAAAACAAACCCCAATTAAACTATTAAGTTAACACAGAATAATGTGAACTTTCAGTAACCCCAGAAAATTTCCCTGAGCAGAGGAATGATACTAAAACAAAGTCCAATGGTGCCTCTGATGGCAGGGTGGAGAATTTATTTTTCTATTCAACCACCCATCACAACAAGATTGTCCTCAGCCCTGTGACTCAGCTCTTCCATGACTATCTCTGGGACAGGCAAGTTCCAGGCTTAGCAGTTAAACCTCAAAGCCAGAGGGAAGAGCAGGATACAAAACCAAGAGCTGACATCTTGCAGGACCTTTATGACCGTCTAGGCTGAACGAGCTTAAATAATTGAAATAGGAAATGGTGAGTACTAGATCCTTTCAATTCATAGCTCAAAACTTTTAAATGACAAAGGGACAAGCCCTCATGCCCACACAGGATCAAACTAACTGCTGTGGAACAGACTCAAAGACAGCTTGCAGCAGGAAGGGGAGGACGTTAGAAAGGTCTGGAGATGGAGGGGACATAAGACCCAAGCACTGAGAAGAGACACGTAACTCAATGAGTACGCCTTGGATTCTGGTGGAATTGATGGTATGGAACAAAACAACAAAGAATGAAAAAACGCTGTGGAATTTTTGTCATTGCCACCTCCCAGATAAAACCAAAAGACTTCAGGCTTGATTCCTTACAGCTTTTGGACCCCGTACGGTCTGTGCCGCTGCCACAAAGCCCCTCCGCACAGCCGGGGCGTGCCCAGGGTACCAGAGCCCTCCTGCTGCTTTCCAGGGCCCGAAGCCCCAGCAGCTTCTCAGCGTGCCCAGCGCCGTGCCGGGGCCGCCCAGCGTGCGGGTGGGTCGTGCAGTGGCGGTGCCGGCCCCCAGGGGGTTCCCCAGCCCACCCTCCCCCT
>NW_008600325.1:0-1991 GCF_000691845.1 Merops nubicus
TCTTGTGCTCTCTCCTGGCTCCTTTCAGTCACAGGGAAGAAATCCCAGACCCAAAGTTCATTGAGCCCAGGGGAATCTTTTTCAATCAACTTTGGCAAGCAGGCAGAGCTCTCGTGGTCTATTGTCACCTCGCTGCAAAGACCATAATTTTCCTTGGACAAACTGCTTATTACCCAGTTGCAAGCTTAATAATAACCAGGGGCTGTGATTCCTCCTAAGGAACTGAAGACTGGAATTAAGTATTATTAATACCAACAATATCACAGGAAAAATAGTGGTATTAATAAGAATGTTCCCTTAATGGCAGGGTAAATAAAAGGGACGTAGGGTACCTGGATCCTGAGGAGTGTGAAGCTAAAGGATGATTTCCTCTCAGGGCAGTGATAAACAACTCTAGTCACACTCAGTTTGGAGTTTTAGTAATCATTGGCTCGAAGGGAAAGAAAAAAGGAATATAAAACACAGTCACAGGTTAACGACTTGATAATTACAGGGTGTCACTTCAGCCCCTGCTCCTGGAGTGGAAGGCAGAGATTTTATCTGATCAGCCTCCATCTGTAGCTAGGTTTGGGGCTAGGCATGGTTGTGCTGGTTTTAAAGATGACTAAGGAGATGTAGAGAGATCTCAGCTCGCCCCAGGTCACAGTGAGCTGGCTCCACACGTGGAAGAGGAACCTCCAGCCATGGGCACTGGAGTGAAATGTGGTGGTGGTTGCACCATCACCAGCATGGGTAGGTCCCCATGGCACCTAGGTAGGGGTTTGGAGCTAAGCCTTGGTGGCTTTGTGGGGATGGTGGCCCCCACCAGCAGCTCCTGCTGGATCCAGGACAGGGTGTCTACCAAGAGCTTAGGAGAACCTGATACCTGGTCACCTTCTCTTCCTAATTCTTCCTGAAACCAGAAAATAATTGGTCACTCCAAGTGATGGAAAGAAGTCCTCCAAAAAAAAAAAAAGGCTTTGCTGGTTTTGTGACAAGCAAAAAAGAAATTTGGGGACTTTCAAATTTGGGGTCAATTTTTAATCCCTGAGGACTGAAATCAAGGACTGGTTGTGACTTGAGTGGTGTTTTCTGGGCAAAAGTCACTTTCTTTTCTTTTTTTTTTCTTTGAAGTCACTTTTCTCTCAATCTTCATTTCTGCTGCAGAAAAATCTCCATATCTCCATGAACCTTGCCTGGTTCATCATTGCCCTTCTTAGCCTGATTATTTTGTAAAAGGGCTTCAAAGGTTGACATATAAAGATGGCATTCATTCAAACAGTCCTTGCTGGGTGAGAAGGAGGAAACCCACCCAAAATATTGGTGTTTACCCCCTTGCAAGAGGCACTCAGGCAGCAGCAGAGCCCATGCTGCCATGACACCACCAGAACCATGAGTTTCTTCTTATTTCTGGAACAAACCTTCCACAGGAACTCAGGTAGCACAGGCAGCAAGGGAGGGGCTGGATGTGACTTTTTGTCACTTGTTTATTCGTGGAGTGGCAAAACAAATGTGACATCTCAACATGCCAAAGGTTTTTGGTTGCTGGTGCTGAGTTGGTTGCTCCTCAACGGGGCTCAACTTGCAGAGGGACATCTGCTGTGTTGTGTTTTTGCCCCCTCCCTACTCAGTCATCCACTCCCCCTAACAGATCCTTTAAAATCCAGCATTTTAGTAAGACCCTTGATCACACCCAGAGCATTTTTATATGGCCAAACACAAATCCTTTCATACAGATGGGGGCACTCAGGAAAAAAAAAACAGCAAGAACTTCAGACTCCAAACTGTGGAGCTGTGGGGCAGGGGAGATGCTTTCCCCAGGGTGCTGGAGAGCAGGCTGAGACTGATGTGCTGCCCAGAAAAGGCTGATTTCTACCCTAGATGTACCCCGTGTATGATGGGATGTAATTCAGGTCAACCCTTACATCACTCAGAGGAGACCCCTCTCTAAACTCAGTGTCTTTCTCTGGAGAGTAGGCTCCACACTGTGATTTCTGGGTTGTTTTTTTTTT
>NW_008600326.1:0-8983 GCF_000691845.1 Merops nubicus
CCCGCCGCCATGCCCGCCTTCCGGCAGGTGGGCGAAAAGCAGCTGCCCCAGGAGGTCGTCTTCATGGCCTGGTCCCCCAAAAGGGACCTCATCGCCCTGGCCAACAGAGCGGGCGAGGTGAGTGCGGGGCTGCCCAGCGGCGGGGGGGGGGGGGGCGACCCGGCCTGTCTCTCTGTTGCTGCACCGCAAACAGCATCCCCTCTCTAAAATGGCACGGGAATGAGTCATCTGCCAGAGGAGCAGATGATGTGTAGAACACAGGAGTCATTAAAAAAAATGGTTAAAAAAGCGTGCCTTGAACTGTTTTACAATCTGGTATTAATAGGATGATGTGGTTTATTTTTCCCTGCAATGTGTTTGCTTTGTAGGTTTTACTTCATAGACTTGCAAATTTTCAACGAGTGTGGAGTTTGCCTCCAAATGAAAATACAGGAAAAGAAGTGACTGCTCTTGCCTGGAGACCAGATGGCAAAAGTAATGTCAAGTGTATGAGGTGGTATGATGCACCAGAAGTCCCATTGGAAATCGATGAAAGCTGTGCTATTGATACCTTTTATCAGTGAAGGAAATTTTCAAGTAAATTCTGTTTGAAAAGAAGGGTGGCTTAATTTTATGTAAGCTTATTCAAAGCAATAGGGAGATTTACACTGTTGAAAGCGACTGCAATAAAGATTTGCAGGGTAGATTTATGTCCAAAATGCTGCTTTTCAGGGTGTAGCAAAACTTCAGATTCCTAACTGGGCAGAATATTTTTGTGTGAGCTACAAAATTTATTGGGAGAGAAGAAGGCTGTCTGATTAGCATTGACTGAAGAGGTTAGGTTATTTAGCATAGGCTGAACTTCAGAGGCTAAAATTGCTCTAGTAATACACCAGAGAAGACAAAAAAAACCCTTTTTAACGGCAAAAGCAAAACAATGTTGAAATTAGTAGCTTAATTAACCTAGGTTGGAAATCAGTTAAATTTTTGACTCATTAGAGGTGGGAGAATGGGAACAATCTTCTTCCATGCCATGTGGATAAAAACTATGTATATTGCTTTTTAATGGAGTCTGAGGAGTTTCAGAAACTTCTTTTTATACTATTTGCCTGTGATTACATGGAAGTAAGCACAGAAACCTATGCCTGCCATATGCTTTTATGGATGAATAGATTAAGAAGGTGATGCAAAAGTTACTCAGTAAGTCTTAAATTGTATTTTTTTGTAATGAAACTTAAACCTTCCTGGTGGACAGTCATTATGTAAAAGCAAAAACTGAAACCTCTCCTTTATCAGAACTGTTGTTGGAAGTGAAGCACATTCAGTTCAGCACTTAGATAAATAATTATGAAATGGGGCCTTTGACTTAAGTTTATCATGTAAAGTATGATAGTTCAAACTTCAATAAGTGGATTGCAAATGAAAATTTGAAGGAAGGACTGTAAGTAAAGAGAAAATTCTTAGCAGTAGTTGGCTTTAAAGACACATTGTTTTCTATTTCAGTATAAAGTACAAAGTTTTGCACATTGGTTGTTTATACATTTTATTCATCTTTTTCTAGTTTTGGCTTTTGGCCTTACTGATACCAAGCGAATTATTCTATGTGATGTAGAAAAACCTGAAAGCTTGCACTCCTTCTCCGTGGACTCCTCTATTACATACATGCACTGGATGGAAGTCACTGAGGAGAGCAGGTGAATCTGAAAAACCCTAGAAGTAAATTATGGGCTATGTAGTGCCAGTTTACTAATAGTTTATACTTAGTGTGTTACAAGCAGTCTTATAAAATAATATAGTATTACATAGATGTGGGGTTTTTTACCACTCAGCTAAAATTTTCATTTTTGGTAGATGCTTTTCATTCACCTATTTTTAGTGCCGCTCTCTTAGTCTTGTGATTCGTTAGGTTACACACAAAAATTTCAGCATGGTCTTGAGCACCCACCTCTTTAAGTGCTGCTTAATCTATTGTTAGCTTGTACACCCTGTCTTCTGATCTGGTTTACTTCAATACCACTTGATTTATTAAACTAATTATAATAACGTTCATCTATTTTTTTTAGTCAGAATAAGCACCATACTTAAATCTGCCTTCACTTCTGTTTTCAAGATCTTTAGTTTGGTGCTTACATATTTCACAACGTGCCTTTGGCGTAGGTTGTACTGCAGGGTTATGCAGGGTTGTACCAGAAAGCCTGTCAGTAACTGCTTTACAGGTGATGAGGTGTTTGGTCAGCAAGCTACCAAGCCAGCAGATACAAACCTTATATTCTCCTTTGACTGAAATGAAAGAAGAAGATTTTCAGACTTCTTTTATTCATTTGTTAAGTTATTAAAGGCCCCATAGGGGATTACTTTCAAATATTTTGAACTCTAGTATACATGACATATTGAGTATCTGTGTAACAATGAGATTAGAAATAAATTCTCCTCCCCTCCATTTTTACAGCTTGGGTGGTAAAGACAGCCTTGCTTCTTTTTCAGTGTTCTCACTTCCTTTTACAATGCTGAGGATGAATCCAATCTCCTGTTGCCTAAATTACCAGCGCTACCAAAAAAGTAAGCATTATACTAGTAAGCCTGAGAAGGTAGAATTTGTCATTTGTTGTTGTTGTTTTGATTATTCATCTTCAATTGTCTACAGATGCTTTGGATTAGAGGTCTGAGAATAATTGTTTTGTTTTCAGTTACAGTACCACTGCAAAAATTTTCAGGTAAGAAGTTGTCACCTTGTATCTCTATTTTTTTTTTTTTTTCTGTTGTTTTCTGGTACTGAGACAAGCTACATAAACCGCCAATTGTATGTTTTGTATTTTCAGTGAAGAAAAGTCAGATGAAATTATGAAGCTTCTGGGTGATGTAAGGTAAATTCCATATGTAGGTTGTTGTGGTGGGTTTTTGTTTGGGATTTTTTTTTTTGTTATGGGTTTACTCTTAAGTTATACGTAATCTGTTTTTAAACGTCCTGGAGAAAAGATATGGAATGTCTTTTTTTCACAGAGATAAAGTTAAAAGAATATATTAGAAGTTTGCACCTTTCCCCCTCAGTTTAGAGGGGTTATAAGGCACTTTGTCAGCAGCTGCTGGTGGTGCTGTGTCTTCTTTTCCTTAGAAGATTTCTTGGGGTGCATTTGAAGGCGATGTTGTATGTGTTAAGCTCATCTTGGAGACGTTTGCATGTTTGTTACAGTTAGGGAATTCCTGATGGTTTGTGTGAGTTAAACTTAAAAATTGGTCTGAAATCAGCTGTATTAGGGTTACTTTAAAATAAAGTAAACATCTCTTAGTAGGAAACACATGAGTAGAAGCTGGAAAAAGTGGAGTTTAGCAGACTGATACTGGCTTTGTGGAGTGCTTGTGCATTTTTGAGGAGAGTGCTTGAAGTCTGTGCCTTCTTTTTTCATTCACTTCTGTTTCTTACAATCTCACCGCTGAGAATCATCCTCCTTATTTCAAAAGTTGCATCTCTGTCTATCACCAATTATTCCTTTTTAAGACTTGCTACCTCTTCATATGGTAGGACTTCCTGTCTAGAGAGAGATGTGGTGGTTGTCCATGTTGTAGGAGCTTTCTGGATTCTGTGCCCCTTCATTCAATTCATCACAACGTTTTCCACATACAGTTTGGTTTTAATGGAAACAATGTCCTTGAATATATATTTAGGTATGTAAGAGGCAGGAATTGCAGTTGATTTCCTTGTACTTATAAGGGGACATGTAAAACATTCTCGTTTTTTATGTTGAAGAGTGTTACTGCTCACCGCAACGTAAGCAGATGTGTAGTTGAAGTTGTGTGGGTGTATGACAGCAATGGACAACCTCCTTGTCCAAAGCTTCATGTTCAAAAGAGACAAAAAGGGAGGGGTCCTAGAGAAGCTCTGTTTTAATAAGTGTGCAGAACACAAACCTGCCTGTCCCAGACCCTATTCTTTGAACTTGTTTTCTGTTTCTGGTGCTATTGTTACTTGTGGCTGTTCTTTTGTGCTGCATCCATTTCAAATGTTTACTTCCTTTGAGGTTTTGCTGAGGAGTGCCACCCAGTGATTGCCACAAATTTACTCTGCAAGGAGTGAGGGTAAACTCACAGGAATACAAATGTAGCTTTGTAAGAATGCTTTGCAGCCTGTATTGAAAGGTGGTCTGTTGGTAGAAACTGCTACTTTTTTCTTCTGGAAGTTAGCAAAGAAGGACTTCTGTGCCTAAATTGTGGTTTGGTTTTGTTTTTTCCCTATTCTCTCAGTTAACTTAGTAGTTGATACTCTTTCTGTAAATGTTAGAAGCAAGTCTTAACAGTGAAATCCTAGGTAATTTTTTTGTTTGCTTTTTAATTTCTTGGATGGTAGAGAGTAGCACAGTTTCTTTGTTCAGTGAGTCTTTAGAGGATCTTTAGTAACAGGATGGAATTCAAGTATTAAGAATTATATTTGTACGTTAGCATTTGTTTCAGTCTGCTCATCAACATGCTCTTACGTTTTTCTAGGCTTAATGCTCTTGTCCTTGGTGGCAGCTCAGGATTTATCGAGATTTATGCTTACGGAATGTTCAAGATTGCTACAGTAACTGGGGTATGCTCCATTCCTTTCCATATTTTTCATCATAACATACCAAACTACAGCTGAATTGAATGAATTGAATGAAAAAAAAACATATGTATGTTTACACATAAGTGAAAGTGGGTTGCTGAATCTTAAAGGAAGTTGCTTCTCTCAATTAGGTTGTGTGGTTATTGTTGGAAGGATGTTTAACTTCTTTTTCAAGTTAAACAAAGTTCACTGTTAATCCACAATAAAGAGTGCTTTTGTTCTTGACCAGTAGCTGAAAATTCTACTTTGCTTTTACACATCATTGATCACAGTCATCTTTGTATGTGAATGTGTTAGAGCAGTGAGTGCATCTTGGAGGAAATGCAGTATTTCATTAACTTTTAAACTGGAATCCTTCAGGTGGCAGGTTCCTGTCATGGACTGTGTTTGTCTAGTGATCTGAAATCGCTGTCGGTTATTACAGAGATACAAGACTCTCCAGAGAGTGAAGCAGAGATAACTTACTTTCAGGCAAGTAAAGTAATTTTAAAGTGTTCTTTACAAGTAAAACTGTTTTCTTAATTACTTTCTGGTGGCTTTACTGCTTTCCCATTATTTGAAAACAAACAAACAACCAAAACAACGCACAAACTATTTCCAGCCTTTCAACAATTCACCCCAATTTAGCATTTGGATTTATCATGATAATGTGCACTTTCACTGGTGAGACTGATGATGATGATCTGAGGCATTCTTAGACATAATATTCCCTTATTCAGTTTCAGTTATTCAGCTTTTCTTCATTCTGCACAAAGGCATAGCAGCCATACTGTTGATTACCCAGTCGATCCAAAACAGTCATCTTAAATGTAATGTTAGAACTCCAAAATGTAGAACCTTATCAGAAGTTTTTATAGCTATATTAAAAATATTTATTGCCCCTTGGAATTAAATTCATTTTCCCTTTTAGAATCAGCTTTAAGGAAAGGAGAAATTAGAGTTTTTCTGTGGGTCCTCCTAATCTGTCTTTTAATTTTTGTAGTCTAAAATTCCTTAAAAGACAACTGTTGCTTGTTTCATTTTTCTAGCTGGACACTAGTCTTTTGTCAAGTTACTTGCCTGAGGTAACTCGAATGGCCCGGAAGTTTACTCACATCTCAACTCTGTTACAGGTACAGTTGTGTTAACACATCCTTTTAATAGCACAGTTCTTACAGGCTTCAGTGTTCTTAATGCAAATGAAGCAAATGGGTTTTAATGGGAAGCTTAAGTTGGTTTGAAGTAAATGTAGAGCTCTAGGTTAGAGTTTGGTAATAAATTTTATTTATCTACAGTATCTCTTCCCTTTTTGTTGTAACGTCCAGTTTTTGCATGTGTTTTGAAGGGAGGAAGAGAGAAATAAAGCTCATTAATATGTGTCTGTATTACAGTATATAAAGTTGTCACTGACGTGCATGTGTGAAGCATGGGAAGAAATATTGATGCAGATGGACTCACGACTAACAAAGTTTGTACAGGTACTGTAGTATTAACCATTCTTTTTGGAAGACAGTTTTTGTAGTAGTTCTGTTGTTCATGTTAATATACTGAATGTATTAAAGCTCTTTATGCATAATGCCTCCAGATCACAATCTCTAAGCTCAGAGACAGCCTGGAAGCTATTGTGTGTCAAGTGCTCTGGCACTGAAGATACCAGAGTACAACCCAGCACCATTGAATTGTGATAGTTCTTTATTCTAAGGTACTCAGAAGCCACAGTTTTTAGCTGGCACAGCTGATGATGAGTTGCTTTCTGGTTTAGGTTGTGCTCTTTGTACTTTTGTCATTGAAAAACTGACTACTGTCAGTGTTGAGGAGCAGCCCACCAGCACTGACAGTGGTGGTTCAATAGAGCATGTGCAACAGCTATGATTAAGATGTTCCTGGGTTTGCTTAAATTTTCTGTTTGTTGACCATGGCTAGAAGTTAATTGAATAAATTAATTTTTTTTTCATGGATTCTTGATGATGGCAAACTGTTTAGAATTTTTACTGGGTAATACAATTGTGAACAATTTAAAATACTAGAAAATTTCCAGTGATCAGTAATCTAATCCCAGCATTCAAGGATATAGGTCGGTTTTCTGATAGACTTTATTTGAAGTGTTTGTGAGATTATTTGTTAGCCTGGATTTAATCTTTTCGCCAACATATTTCAATGATTTTTACTGACAGGAAAAGAATACAACCACTTCTGTTCAGGATGAGTTTATGCAGCTGTTGTTATGGGGCAAAGCAAGGTAGTTACTGATCTATCTTGAGTATGCATTTGCATTTGATACTGAAATACAAAATGAACATATATTTGGTTCTCTCCCCCACCCCATTCAGTCTGGAACTTCAGGCATTACTAATGAACCAACTGACAGTAAAGGTATGTTAATATTTTTATGATATTAAAATCTGTTTCAATATCTTTTAATCACTGTTCTGTTAACAGAACATTATTATGTTTGGATTTCTTTTTTAACAGGGTTTAAAAAAGCTTGGCCAGTCCATAGAGTCTTCCTATTCCAGTATACAAAAGTTGGTCATAAGTCATTTGCAGAGGTAAACTCCCAGAATGTCCAATGAATTGCAGATAAAATGTTATAATTTATGCCTTGCTAAAAAAATGTGTGCTGTATCAGTCCTTCCTTGCATGTTGGTATGCTGGTGCAGAGACTGGTCATGGCAAAACTTGCTATTTTACTTTTGGGTAGTGGAGAACTATTGAAGTTATTGTGAATGATCTCCATAACACATCAGCTGCATGTCACAGCCTGGTGTGATTATCAGTTATACACAAAATATTGACACCAACTCTGTGTGGTGGTTAAAGTCATTAGGACATGATTTGCTTTTCTGTGAAGTGGTGCTTCAGCTTTCAGGCGCCAGACCAGGTTATAAACCTCTCTGCTTTGCACAGGAACTGATAACAATGTAGCATGCAGTGAATTTCCAAAGTGTAACTAAGAGATTATACTTCTGTGCTCTGCCTTCCTAGTGGCACTGAGGCACTGTTATACCACTTGAGTGAATTAAAAGGAATGGCTTTATGGAAACAAAAATACGAGTCTCTGGGATTAGATGCATCCGGAATTGAAGGTACAGTAGTGTGTGCACTCTTAACCCACTCTGATTTCACTTTTGAGAGCTTAATAATAATGGTTAGCTCTTTTTGCAGAGGCTATTACTGCTGTTGGTTCTTTCATCTTGAAAGCAAACGAGCTGCTTCAGTAAGTATAAAATCTGGATGGTTTAAAAAAATATGGCTCTTCAGTCTTGTATCTAAGGGGAAGCATGTGGCTGGGAGCAGGGGAGGTTGGGAGAGCAAAGCTTCTCTGTTAGTGGTGAGCTTTTGCCTTGGCTCACTGCATCTCATAGAGTCGTACCCCAAGAACAGTCTTACTTAGAAGGTTGCATTGGACTTTTTTTTTTTTATATAATACTTGCAGGCCTTTCTGTAGAAAAGATGGGACTTAACCCTGGAGCAGCTTGTGACATTTAGATCTGGTAACTTCTCTTCTTGTTTCTTGCTCAGGGTTATCGACAGTAGCATGAAGAACTTCAAAGCATTTTTTCGGTGGCTGTATGTTGGTAAGCTTGATAACACAGTAAGCATCCAGTATCTCTTTTGTGTTGAAAGCATTGAATGACAGCAACTAATTATGCCAGTTTTAGTTAAAACCATCTGTTTATTTCTATCATAGAAAATTTCTGGACATCTAAAATGTTAGAGTTGGTTAGGCAAGAATAACTGTAATCTTGAACATATAGGTCATGAATTTGATAGTTCTTAATGAAAGTTTGTGTACAGTGGGTGTTGTATTTATTTCTCCTGTGATGTTACTCCAAACTGCTGTCTGCTTCATGAGTGATTTGCTGGTCTTGACTTGGAGAAATTAAAGGACTTCATTTAGACTATATTTCAAATCTGATGTAAACTAACTCTCTTTTACTCTGTCACTCAAGGTTTTCTCCTCTGGAGACCAGGTTAGCTGTAAGGGTGTGCACAGATGTAAACAGTCTCTGAATGCACTTGATAGCCACCTCCCAGGTGTGGCTGGGTAGCTGCAGGTAAAATGTGCAGGTAAAATGTTAGAAGGAAGTGCAGAATGTTGGATTTTAGCCTGCTTGTTTTTATAAAGTAGTTATTAGTAGATTTATAATTCTGAATTGATCTTTTTAGAACTACTTTACAAAAAAACTATGCAGTCTTAACAGGTACTGTAAAAGCACCAGAAATGCACTTACCAGCTGGAGTATAATTTTAATTTTTAAAATTGCAGAAAGCAAAACTATCAGAGTTCTCTGTCATAACAGTAGAATTTTCATTATTTCAATGTTCCTGTGTTTGCTTGTGTTTAGTTTCAACAGAGAACTGTTTATCTAAGCTTCACTGATTTAAAATTACTTCTGTGCAGTTCTCTTAACACATCATTCCGGGTATATTTTATATATA
>NW_008600327.1:0-1240 GCF_000691845.1 Merops nubicus
CCCGTGGGTCGCTCTGGCCTGTGGGTCGGGGCATGGCCGAGCCCTCGGGGACACCCTGCTGCTGGCCCTGGGGCCACGTCCCTCTCCCTGCAGCCCTCAAGGCAGCCTGGGGCCAGAGACATCCTTGCTCCTGCTTCAACTCCTGCTCCCGCTCTCTGGCAGTGTGCAGCGTTTCCACTCCTCCTCCTCCTTCTCTTCCTCCTCCTCCTCTTTCTCCTCTTTGCCCCCTAAACCACAGCAGCATCTCCCCAGCCACTCCACTTGGGGTCTGCCACCTCTGCCCATTGGCACACGGCAAGCGCTTGCCCAGGAAGTGCCAGCAGCCCCTGGGGCTGGTGTGGGCAGAGGTTGAACCTTCATCTCCTCTGCAGTTTCCAAGCCAACGTGCCATTTCCAAGCAGGGGTCTCGGGGCCGCCAGCTCCCACCTGGGCTGGCTCTCTGCAGGAAGGGGAGCTGTGGAAATGTTAGGTGAGTGCAGTTTTTCCATGCATATGTATATAGGAGCGGAGTCAGCTGCCAAAGTAAATACAACCCTTCCCTTTCCAAAAACGTCCTCCAGGAATTGTAAAGGATCCTGGAGCAAGAATTCTGTCTCAGATCCTTTATGCTTTCTGTCAGGGGAAGTGTATAAACCCGCTTCTTTTCAGCTCTAGCAAAGTCAATGTGCCGAGAGTGTTTTCCTTAATGACATGCACCAAAGGCGCTGGGAGCCGTGGCCATGTGTACCCTGGGCAGGGCTCACGCAGAAAAACAATCCCAGTAAAGAGCTTTATAGCCACCGAGGAATGTGGAACCTCCACCAGCCCGGCCGAAGCTTGCAAAGCTAATTGCTTTGGGATTTACTCTTTGGGGGGGTCGAGTCTCCATGGCTGCTGCCTCAGAGGGTCCCAGCTGCCCTTGCGGTTCATTAGGATGCTGAGCGGGGAACTAGAGATGCTTTTAGGAGGCTGCAGCGGTTGTGGGGTAAGGGAAGGAGCCGTGTGGTTCCCAGCTCCAGCCCTGCCTTCTCCTGTTACGGCCGGGGACCCCTCCTGCCCCGGCGGGGTCCACGTTTGGAGCCGGTGGTGGCCCCATGGCTGCTGGGGGTGCAGAGCCGGGCGCTGTCCCCATCCCCTACAAGCTGACCCACTGAGACCTACCCCCAGGCCGGGCTGAAGCCCTGGGGCAGGGGCTCAGGGGATGGTCTCCTCGTGTGCCCGGTGTCCAGTTGCTGCTGCGGCTTGACCCGGCCCCAGGGAC
>NW_008600328.1:0-23101 GCF_000691845.1 Merops nubicus
CCCAGCAAGAGACAGCGCCTGCCGCTGGATGCGGCGCTTCCCCGCCTTCGCTGCGTCCGCCGAAACCAGCAACTGCCAGCCCTGTTCCTTTACGTTAACCCGAGAACAGGCCTCGTACGTGACCGTGGGTGAACGATTTAACGGCTCCTGCTTGCCAGCAGGACATACGCTTGAACAACCACATTCAGCTGAATTTTTCCTCTGCTGTCTTATACAAGCTGTGTATAACAGCAGTGGGTAGGTATTTTTTATTGAAAGAAAAGAAAGTTCACTTTCCATGTAATGAAAGTTTTCTACTGTCCGCAGGGTAGAAACCGGTGAGAGTTCCAGCATCTTTTTTGATGAAGTATGGCATGTTCTCATGATTCTTACTCCACAGAAGTGTATTAGAACATCAACTTCAATCCTAGATTTGGACAGATTTCCATAGGAGCAGACACAAAGCCAAAGTGATCTCCACAACACACAAACTCAAAAGCATATAATGCACAATATAAATGTTATAAATGACACAAAAATTCATTCCAAGTTCTCAGGCTGAGCCATTGGTAGTTTTGCAAAGTAAAAATCCCCTGTGAAACCTACAGCCTGTTCTACAAGCTGCATGCAAGCAGGTGTAAGCACAAGACATCTGCTCTCCACTGAAGCTCCGGTTAGCCTTCTTTTATCCTCATTTTTCACACTTAAAGGTAAGGCACTCAAAGTTTATTCATATACAAATGAATAAACAATGGACTTCATTTTAAGCAGTGAAAAATTAGCACAGGGAACTAAATACCACAAAAGGTATGGCAAACAAACATTTCTTCATGTGTCACTGATAGAACAATAAAGTCTTTATTAATAGGAATTCTTGTTAAATTTTCTGATGAAGAAGTCTTAAGTCTCTGGGTCTAAGCCCAGAGAGAAAGGAATCTATACAAACTGCAGCAAAATGGCAGCCTTTGAATTGTTTTTCAACAATAGGAAGTGTCAAACAGATTTCTTTCTTGGTGGAAGATGTTAAAAAGACAGAAAATTAGTTCTGACTCACAGGTGTCTGTTTTACAGTTGCCATTAAGAAGCTAAGAAAAGTGTATATAATGCACATATGAAGGGAGATTTCCATGGGACATTATTTTGTTACTCCCTATTTTTGTAGTAGTCCAATTCTTGCCTTCGATGCGTTGCCAAAACATATTAACTGCAAATCAGGAAACACCTGAGTTCACTTTTTAAAACAATTTATTTTTCCATAGTAGTTGAAGTAAAGTGATGCAGTCAATCATTCTGCCACGGTTCACTGTAATCTTGAGAGAATTCAGAACTACAAACATTTTCAGATAGGAGGACCACCAATCAATTAACAAGAACATTACACCTTGCATCAGAAAAGAGTTCCTCAAAATACTGCTTGCAGGGAACAGAGTGAACCAGCGCTAATGCACCGGGAGCTAGAGGCCTGTAAGGTTTCATTCTTGTAACTTATTACTAGGTGATCAGCACTCTGCCCCAGATTTCTGCCCTTGCTTCCACGTTTCCCCACAGTGACCACAACCAGCACACACCAGTTGCTCCCTGGGCAGATGGCAGCTATTGGCTGGTGTCGGTATCTGGTATCAAAGGATGCTGAAAAATGCAACATATATTTCAGTATTTCCTGCAATAGCATTCTTCTAAAGCACAGATATGCTTTTATGTAATTATCACTATATAGTTTTATATAGTAATTTTGAAGAATACAATCTTGTCCAGCAGTATGGTCATTCTTAGCTGCTGTAATTCCTTAGACCATGGTTGAAAGATCTCAGGACAAAAGCCCAATATGCTGCATTTGGCTTAACCTTCGACAGTGTGTTCCCCAAATTAAGCTCCATAAAGCTGAATGCAGGATGCAAAAGAGAATGGCAGCTACAAAAACAAAATTAACATAATTAGTTTGTCTAATCACTATGGACCAACTTAGTGGCACTCCTACATGCACGTGGAATGGTAACCTTGCTCCAAAAGCAGTTCCACTAAAAAATACAGTACCGCTGTACTGTAGGGAAGGTCCATGGGGTGTAAGTCTGCAAGGGAGATCATGAACAGTGCCAGCAGAGGAAGCCTGATGGTACAGAAAACTCTGCTGTTGGCTTCCCAGCTAACAATGCTTTGTGAAGTTGCACAGAACAATTCTGATCTAGTCATGATGACTACACTTTTTTAACAAATTATGCAACCCAGTCCTCATTCATACAGGTTCTTTGGAACTGTTATAAAGAACTTTTATAGCAAGGAACAGCAAAAGAAAAACCTATTTTCATTTATTTCCAGGTCACCTAGAAATACTCCTACCAACTACATAGGATAGAGTGGTCTATGTTTGGAAGAATTTGCAAACAAGTTTTCAAGAATTTCTGGATCTCGGGTAAGAACTGTATGACTTAATTAGACACATACAGCAGAAAGTGTTTAAATTCAACAATAGTCACAATTTCAGGCATATCTGCCGCTCAAGATCTGATTAACTTAGTCATGCCAATTACGGGTTTGCTTGATGATAAAAGATACGGAGACTCACATTCAGGTCTTCTCTGATTATGGGGAGAGAGATGGCAAAATGGAAACTTCTACCATCACAAAGTGAGAAACTGAGGCTGGACAGATGCAAGAGCATCTACAATTTCCAAGTATTCAGCCACAAAGGAAGGAGTTGAATACAAGACCTTACAAAGTGAAGAATGACAGTGTGATTTAGTCTTTAAGTATCATTATCAAGACAAAAGTTGGATGCTGTGTTGCCTAAAAAAGATGGAGGCATATTAACAGAAAATAAAGGGTGATGCTGTCATATCTATGGCAGATCAATGCTTCATGTTAAGTGACTGGGAAATATTTAGTCCCCTTGAAAGAAACAAAGGAAAAAGGCTGTTTCCATTGCAGAAATGTTAGAAAATCTGGAAGTATGCCAAACCTGGAAAAAACTAAATGTTCTAAAAATCAAGAAATGTTCAATGTTTCAATTATTATTCACATTTTAAATGGCAAAAAAATAGAAAAATACTGATTTGTCAGTGAAAATTTACTGTGAAATAAAGGGATTCTTGCTGAAGAATACCATCCAATTTCTTGTTTTCCAAAGAATTTAGATCCTACTTTTCTAAAGGATTAACATAGAACTCTGCATTTCAAATGCTAAGCTTACATCTGATAAACATATCTGACTAAAGAGGGCTATTTCTCTTATACCAAACTTTTTTCTTTTAATTTCATTTCAAATGTCTTCCCATAACAATATAAGCTTTAAAGATTAAGTTTATGTCAGCACAGCTTAAATTTATATGTACATAAAATGTTATTGCCATAATTGCAAGGATCTACTGAGCCCAATCCCTATGGCTGTTTCAGAAAAAGCACAGCAATTAATAATTACCATAAAAATTCAGAAAAATATTCCAGTTATTTAGAACAGTTACTCTCTTGTTTTTTCCCCACTTAAATATCCACAATGCCTGTATTCACTGCCGTGTTGAAGTTGATGAAAGAACACAATTTTAAGCTGTAACCCTTAAAATGTTGCTCCATTCACAAATGATGAGATGAATTAAGTGTTGATACACGGTTCACTGTTGCATAAAGAGACATAAGGGAAAATCAACAGCTTCAGTTACAGAAATTACTGATCTTTTAAGCCACAATAATCAAGACATTATCAAATCTCCCCTATTTCATTGCATGAAGATACAAAGTCCAGTATGTGGGCTTTTAATACTGAAGTAGTCCGATAAAAATCAGAAAAGTAACTCTCCCAGCATTATTAATCTCAAATTTAAGAACATGAACAACTATTCATACAATATTGGATTGCAAAAGGCTATTTGGTATTCTAGACAGACATGAAGGAAGCCAAAAGAACTCCCACAGTGAATCTGCCTTATTACTAAGTAATGTGTTCTGCTTTTTGTACTAGAGAACACGAGGTTTGCTTGGGGCTGAACTCCAGGGCTGGAGAGGACTGACGCTCTCCCTTACAATGTAGAGCATGTTATTCTCAAGTTCACTCTGCTTCTTCCAATTTCTCATCCGCATTTGAATTAAAAAAGAGCCTACACTAGTAAGTTCTGTGGGATACAGCAACGCCATCCTGCAGTGGTCAAACCATGATGCCCACCACACCTGCCCCACCATGCTACTTGCAGGTGCTCTCTTGCTTGGGCAAGGCTACAATTTACTCCCAAAGCACAGATTTCACTATTTCATACTGATGTGAAATCTGTAAGTATTCCACCCTTTCTCTTTTGAAGAAACTGGAACAATAAACAAGTTCTCAGGACAGAAGCTTCTGGATGACTCACTGCATCGACAAAGGCTGCGTTGTTCAGGGGCACAGTCCTTCCGTCCCCGGGCCGAATACCAATGTGGCTGCAGGACAAAGTCAAGCAGGGCAATGGCACACGAAGGGCAAGGCGGCAACGAGGGGCTCTGGTGGAGCACGGTGCTCCCCAGCACAGGGGCTGGAACGGGAGCCAGCCAGAGCCAGTGACTCCAGGTGGCTCACTGCGAGCAAGCGCGCAGGGGGCAAAGACTTTTAAACACATGGACAAACCTCTGCTTCTCAGTCTGAATAAATACAAGGTATTTTTTGTCTGAAATGGATTTTCAAGTTTTCCTCTTGTGGAAGTTTTCTGGGACTTTCAAGAGTTACTATATATTATAACCAGAGATTGGTTACAGCATACCTAAATGTGCACAGGATGGCACGGTCCTAGCAACACTGCTCGGACAAAGACTCTTCAGAAAACAGTGAAGACTCACTGTCATCTACACACCAGAAACCTGCTCAACCAGAACCAGCAAGTAAATCAGATACAAGTAGCTGGAAGTTACCATCTGCCCAGCTGGGTGTCACTGTTTCTCAGGTGAGCTGCACAGACTCACTGTATCTGGGAACTTGCAAAAAGGGAGTTAATCTCCAGACAAGCACTTCTTAGTACCTTTCTTCTAACCAGCTGGTTCCAGAGTTGCAACACTTGGGACTCTCGCAGAACACACAAGGTTTCTCTTGAACTCCTTCAGTGCAAAGTCCACTGACTCTGATCAAACTACCTTTCTGGCTGTTTAAACAAAGTTGCTGGACCTTGCACTGAAGCAAATAAAAAGCATTCACTTACTCTCTTCTGTTATGAAGGCTGTAGGGATAATAATTCCCATATGCTGACCAACAACAAAAATCTGGGAGGTTTCAGAAACCACCAAAGTTTAGAGAAGAGATGTAAATCCTTATTCTCCTGGAGTTCTGAACGAGTTGTCAGTTTGACCTAACCACATGATAAAACACTGATGCTCCAGCTTTTATTCAATTAGCATACTATTTAATTGCTGCTGTCACAGTAAAAATACATAACGTATAAATAATGCACAGACAACTCACACTAGCAGCCATCACAGTTAGAAAGGAGAGGATGGGGCCCAACAGTGTAATTTTACCAAGTGTGTCTCAATGAGGAGAAATACTCGGAACATGAAGCTCTTCCACAGGCGGTACGAGTACCGATGAACAGCCCCGCGTGTTCCGCTAGGACTCAGCTACAGTACTTTAGAGTTACTGCCCCAAGCCCGTGTCGGATGGAATCCCACAGGCACTGCCAGCAGCACCCCAACGTTTCCACCCCGCACCGCCGTGCCCCGAGGGCTGTGGACATGCGCGGACACACGCGGCCGCCTGCAGCAGGGGAAAGATCTGAGTGTACTGATCGAAATACTGGCATCTTATTGCCAAAGAAAACCCCTTAGATACTTCAAAGTACCAACTGCACAGGGCTGTAGTTTTTTCTTTTATTTTATGAACGACCATAATTCAAACATTCTACACAGAGAGAAACCCATTCATGCTATGACACAGCCCAAACATAAGGGGTTTCTTTAACCCTTCACATGGACATCTGAAGAAAGGCAAGTGCCAAACTTCTGATGATACACCTGCATTTGCAAAAATAAAATAAAAATTCTTGTCTCAAATGACTGCAATGCAAATACTTCTGAAAAGGGCTTTTGCTCTCCTCATACTTGTTTAATCATTGACAGTAGACAGCCCAAGCAGGAGCCACGGCCCATTAATACACACTCAAAAATGCATTATAGCAGGAGGCAAGGAAAACCCACTGCTTCTGTGCAGATACACTGCCATCCATGCTTCTGCAAACTGACAAACCCCTTTTTTTACAGCAAAAAAAAGAAGCAGGATTAGGACTAGACTGAATTAATCTTATGAAGTCATTGTGTGTGTGGCAAAATGCTAACAGCCCTCTAGCAGCACTCTCAGCTAGGAATGTCTACCTGCCACCAGATCACACTGCTGGCTTCTCATTTGATTTTCAGCCATTGTACACATTGCTGCATGCCTAATTGAAGCTAGTGCCCAACTAGGACCACTCTTGACTCTACACCTTCTGCTCCCCAATTACCTCCACTCCAAAAGCTCCCCGAGCCTCACTCTATCCAAATTCTTCTTCCTTTCCAATGTCCTCCACATGGGACCCACATGTTTCTTCAAACTTCCCACCCCTCTTCTCCCTTAGATTCCCTCCTGTATGCACCTGTCACGTATCCAAGAGCTCCCTCCCACCTTATTTGGAGGTTTGTTTTTTTTCCTAAAACAAAGGGCCTTAACTGCTCCTTCAGACTCACCTTTTATTTTTCTTCTTTATAAATATCTTGTTCTCTGTATTTATTGTTGTGTTCTTACAAGAGATGAGACTAAAAGACAGTTTTCTGTTATTTAACTTCTGGAAACTAAGCAAAGATTTGTTAGGTTTTCTACAGGAGAGGCAAATACCTAATGCAGAACAAGTTATTTTGATTGCCTAAGATACTTACCAACCAATTGTGGATAGTAGGTGCTGCTGTTCTCTTTTCAAAAGCTACATATATTCAGTGTCTTGCCTTTTTTTTTTTTTTTTTTTTTTTTAAATATTCATCATTATAACCTAGATCTTGAATGCAGCATCAAAAGCTTCAGCTTCCACACAGCAATGGGATGTTCTCTGTGCCTACCCAACTCCCGAGGTGTTTTCTGGAGAAAACATCAACTCCACAGGCACATGTCTCATTTTGTACTCATCTTTGTTTAGGAGGCAGCTCTTAACACACAGGACTGTTAAAAAAAACAATAAATACCAGCCTTTTTCTGCAAGCAAGTGGCCCAGGGCACGCATACCATGGATCTTATGGCTGACACCCACACCACAGAACTTCAGTCCTCTGTGCGCAGGAAAAAATATTTGTAAGACTATCCAAAGTAATTCATTGTCAATGGGAAAAAAAAAAAGACCAAACCCCTCTAAAGCATCATTTCTTCCTAGAAGAACACAGAGATGATGTTCTCGCTTAGCAAGAAAGAGAACAGTACAGCTAAAAAACACCTGAATCACAGCAGTAGTCTCTCTTAATGCCAGTTGTTTGGCTCCTCACTTGTGACATCAGTTTAAGACCTGGCAGATACATTGTGAAAATTAATGCAGAACACGTAGAACCCATAAATGTAAAAAACCAGACCAACCACTCATGCTCAACTCATGCATTATAATGAAAAAAAACAACCAACCCACCCTAGAGTTGTATTTCTTCATACTGAGATCATAAAATGTAGTCTAAATGGCCAGGTTTTTTTCCAACGATCTAACTTTTCAGGACTTAGTATTTTAATAATAAATGACTAAGCATTGTAAGGTTTTTGTTTAAAAAGTGTTTTCACTTTAATGGGTTTAGTTAATAACATCATGAATGGTACAAAACTGTCCTTTTTCACATTTCCATACATTGTATTACGGACCACCTGAAAACCTGGACTAAGAATGCATAAAGTGTCTCTTAATTAGTCCTAGCTTCATTTTTGCCATATGTAGAGGAGATATGCCAAAAAACATGCATTTGTTACCAATGACATGTTAAGATTAGCTTAAACAATAGGATATGGCAGAAAGAATGTGCATTGTCTAATGCACAGGTATGTAATAGGGTAAAGAAAGACCAAATGTCAAGTGCTGACAATGAAATAAGAGATGGTTGATGACACATCGACATTTTGTGACCATAGTATTAGCTTTTCTGTTTTAAAATTGTTTTAAATAGTAGTAAATATTTAAATAATATTTAAAATATATTTCCCCAAGGAAATCATTTACTTGGAAGACAGCCTGTAAGATCTGACTTTTTAAAAAGTAGTATTTCATTTCGACAATATATGAATACAACACATGCCACAGAACTTCAAAGACCCTAAAGTCCTTAGCCATTTTCAGAAACAGTTTCTCAATCCAATTTTGTCTCCGATTTTTTGCTAGCAAAACTTTGGAAGTAGCTTCTCAAAGAAAACCTGCCTTTAAAAGAAATACTGTATTTCAATACAAACAAACCAAATGTAAATGGGGATGCCATACTAAAGGAAACAAAGTGGCATTAAACCCCAAATAATTCATCATGCAATTAGTTTCATTTCTGTCTTGCTAATTCATTGTCTAAGGAGGTTTTTGTTCCTTCCTAGTTCAACTTCAATTTCCACTGTCAGATATTAAGGGATAAAGATCTCACTGTTACTTGAAGGAAGAAAAATTGAGGTGTGGGTGTTAAATTCATTATCTAAAATGCAACAAAACAAAGTGTTTGTACAAAAAAACAATCTGTACATCAAATTTTTTTGTCTAAGTTTGCTTCAGTATAAGAAAAACCTCTTCAATCCCACTAACAAAGCTTTATTTTGATTTATGATCCTTCAACACGTTTGATAGTTCCACAGTTTTACTTATCCTAACTTGGTAAATTAATAATCCAGCCACCATTTTTGCAGCCCAAGACAAAGATGGAAGCTCCAGTATATTAATCTTTAATAGCCTGGGGTAGTTATTTTTATTCAAGATAGGTTTGTCCTGTCTTCTACAGGCATGGTGCTTGTTTAACTGGCCTTGGGAATAAAACAACTGAAAATAAGCCAGGGCCACCTTCTACAGCAGCGCAGAACATCCTGGCCTCGTGAGTTTTTTGTTTGTTTTCTGTTGTTTTTTTTTTTTTTAAATGGTTGTTGCTGAAATTACCTTATATTTAAAGAGGGGCAAGCTACTCCAAAAGGCTTTTTTTTTTTTTTTTTTTCCAGCTTCTAAGGACTTGGATTAAAAGAAGTAGCTTCCTAAAACTACTTCTAGATTCAAAAATCTAGAGGAAGTATAAAGTTGCAATATAGCAATAATTTATGAAGTACAGAGACCTCTCTCAATTAGTTGCTTTGTAGTTGTATTAGGAAGGGATGTTTGAGACACAGAGTCTGACAAGTTCTTTATTATACCATCAAGGAGCCAACCTGATTGTTCCCTCAGTTTGTATCCTCATCATTTTTAGACCTACAGATTAGGAATTCCCAAACTGCCGTGCATATCACTGTAATGTGACAACAGAACTCTGCCTGGGCAAGTAAATACCTCTCATGAATCTACACACACTGCCAACCACCTTCACCAATAAGGGAACACACTAAGGAAATCTGGAACCCCCCACTATCGATTAAAGAGTATACCGGCACATTACTATACCGTCAGTGTGGATATTTACATTAAAATAATTTTAGCTCATTGCTATCAGTGTTGGTAACTTTGGTGTTTGGCTTCCCCATATAAACTCTAGCTCCTACCAGATTCAAAACAGGACGACTGAAACAACAGAAACTCTTCAACCCTGTGGCTACCCTTCTTCTCACTGTGAATGTGAAATAGCTTCATGATTGCTCTAACAACCTGCACATTCTTCCTAAACCCAAACCCACCTCGCTTTCCTTGATCATAGTAGACACAGCAGTAGCACGATGCATCTATTACCATGATGGTGACCTCCCTTTTTAAAGCAAAACCACTACGAAGAGGCTTTTAAAAAGTCAAGGGCATGTGTACCCATTTATGTTCACTGTAGTCTGCATACAAATCGTAAAGGAGAATTATTGCTTTTAAAAGATGAAAAGCTTTGGAAATATGGTAAACATCCTACAAGGTTCTAAAACTAACCAGCTAAAATTCTGTACATACCTTAATATTCAAACCTCTATCTGATTACTCAAGAACAAATAATTTCATTTTCAAATCTATTCATTAAACTCTTCATAGTTCTAAGGTCTAATGAATATTTAACCACTAAATAGGATCAAAACAGGTAACGGGAAAAAAAGTCACATGGCAATGAACATTTCATTTGGCCAATGAAGAGAGAACCCCGCTTTCTTGGCTGAAATTAAGGCACTAAGTGGCAGTGAGAGGATAAAGGAATCAATTTTTTTTCCAAAAAAATCTGAAAAAAGACCAACATGACATTTTTTTTAGGACGCCAGTCGAGCACATCTCTGTTCTGAATGACTCAGTAAGGCATTCTGTTGGCAAATTTAAAGAAAATGTTCTCCTGATCAGAGCCCATTACATTCATTGTCTGAGTGTGACTAGTGGCACTACTAACTGTTAACAAACTGGAGGGGAAAAAAAGCTACAAAAATGTCTGAAGTCTCAAAAGGCACCAAAAAGAGAAGAGCTCTGCAACGGCCAGTTCTACAAACAATTATGTAAGCTGTGTTTAACACTGCATATAGTCTATCCAATCATCAATCTTTGTTGATGAAGATAAAGTGTAGTAGCTCTTCATTTAAACTCTCAGTTAATCAAGTGCTAGTTTAGTAAGAAATTTATTTTCACGTATCAGAAAATAATTGCAGTGTCTAACACAACTACACTTAAAGCAAAACTAGTCTAGTATGCATTATTCTGGTTAACACTGAAGCAAACCTGTATAAACAAAAGGGTTACCTCGAGATATATAGTTTACAATATGAAATCAACATATAAATGAATAAGATTTACTGAAAACAATGACAAGTCTATTACAAAGATACATGAAACAATTTTAACCACAATATTTTCTCTGTGAAAAATACAACTATTAGTGAGATAAAATGTACAATTGAAATTTTTTTTCCAAAAGAAAAAAAAAACACAGTATAAAGGAAAATATTTTTTTTTTCTTCAAAACAGGGAAAATAGTTAAGGTCATTGTCTTTCATTACAATATAATTTGACACAAAAAGCAGTCATAGGATTGCACCAACTCCATGTTCAGTCTCCTGAACATGACAATAGTAAAAGGAGTCCATAAAGCATTATGAAATTTCTGGATTTTATGATGGCAATATACGTATACAGAACTGATGTCACTCCGGCTCTGCTCACAAAATGTACAAAACTCTAAATTTGGTGGCCAGACATGTAAAAATTAGTTCGCCCCAACACTGGCTTTTCTGTTGCTTAGTCAGGGATGGAAAAAGCTGTCATATTTTAAGTGTTGTTATCTTTTTAGCAATAAAGAAGAAAGTATCTGTAGTGCATGCTTTATCACTTGTCAAAAACATTTCTGAAAATAAAACTAAGTTATCCAATAGTTTACAAAACAGAAAATAATTCTTCAGGTTAAAAATGTGGTTAGGTTTAAGTTTAGTTCCATCTCCAAAGGACTGATTCCTTGGCAGCATCACTTTTCCTTAGCAAGAGCCAAGGCATAAAGTTCCAGAAAGAGAAATAAAAATGGCTACAAACAACAACATGGTCTGGCATTGTAGAAAATATCAGAGCCTCTCTCTGAGCTTTCTGTTCCATCAGGTTCGTGCTGTAGAAAAATATGAGATTTGGGATACATTTTTGTTATAAGCATTTCTGCTGGACACGATTCAAAAGTTCACCAAACTTTTCAAAAAGATCCTCCACCCATTTTATATTTTTCATGCACAGCTGAACAATTTCTTCCTGTCCTAGATCTGCACTCTTCTTCTGAACAGAAGAAATCTATTTAAAAAGAGAAGGGGAAAAGAGAGAGAGATGCATACACATGTCAGGCTGCCAGCATTTCAGAATTTTCTTTTTTATAATATTCTGCAGTTAAATAGTAACCTTCTCTGGTAGAAAGTCTACGTTTCAAAAATAAGGGAAAAAGCCCTCCCCAAAATGCATTTCTTAACCAAGAGTTAGAGCTCAACTCCCCTATTCCTGCTACTTGGAATATTGCCAACAAGGATTTGAAGAAAAAATACAGCAGTGGGCATTCTATGACAAGAAGTGGCTTCTAAATCTGAGGAGTTACACACTCTGAAAAAAATAATTTTATTTATTTTGGCTAACAGTGAAGAATGCTTACCACTATCCTGAGGGAAACTCATCTCACACAAACTTTGTAAGCCTCATATCAGAATGTTCTGGGTAGCAGTGCCCATTACAGGCAACAGACGTGCTCAGCATATCCTTTTCTTTGCCATAAAGAATTAATTGAAATAGAAGGCCAAATTCTATACTCATTTACCAAGATCAGAAAACAGTCCTTCTGGTTGGACTCAAAGCCCGCAATGAATATAAAACTATCTCAAGGAGAAAAATACTCACCTCTTCTTTACACGTTAGATATATGTGATATTTGTAATGGTGGAGTGAGTGATACAAAGAATACAACTGTAGTTTTTCTGGATCTACTGTAAACTCCTGCAAAAAGAAGAGTTATTTCAGGTGAATTCATGTTATTTTCACAGACAGAGATATAACAGACATTTTCTTGTGTAAATAATTTGTTTTCAACAATTCAGAAATGGAGCACTTAATTCAAAATAACTGCTTTGACGTATTTCGGTACACTAATTTATATTATATCACAATTATCTTCTATCTCCACTTTCCCTGCTAAGTTATTCTATCAAAACTAGGTTTAAGAATGCTTTCAATCCTCCTGAATGCACTGCAAGTCTAAAATGGGCAAGACACCCCCTTCTCAAGAACTACTGCAAGAATTAACACAGCTTAACTGTTTTTCTACTGCACTGGTGGGTATCACTGCAAAAAAAGCATATAGTTTGTGACTCAGAAGAGCTGGTAAGTTAGATACCTAACACTTATGTTACTTTGACAAGAATATGAGCGTGGGCTGTATTTACAGGGCACTTGTCTAGCCACTGTTTAGTGCTGGGAAGTGAGCCTACGTAGGCCAGGGCCCAGCAAAATCAGTTATAGTGTTCCCTAACAACACTGTGGAAATAAACAATGTGTACATTTTAAGCTTTACCTTATTACTTTTTTTTTTTTTTCAAGATACACCACTTTATTTTGCCATTGGAAATAAAGAAAGAAGCAATGATGAATTATTTTTTAAAAAATGTTATCTAGTCTCAATTTTTACAGTATTAACATTAGTTTTTCATTTGTCATCTAGAAACCGTTGTATCATTTAGAGTTTTTGCAGTAAGTTTAAGACACTGTTACCATTACAAGCTGCACAGTGAATTTACCACAACTGCAACGCTGCTGCTTCAGCAACAGGGTAGAGGGCTGACTGCCACTGCAGAACAGGGTAGGAAGCTTCCAGTATAAATATACAGCACATGAGCACTTGGGTCTATACATTGAACTTTAATAGCAGAATCATTATGAAATGATTTAATGTATTTGATGTCTCTACTGTAATATCACTGTTTCACAGATGAGTGAAAAGAGTGATTTAATATACTGCTTGAATTGTTTTTGTAAAACTGCCTTGTAGCAGAAAAAACATCTCCCTCAAAAGAGATTTTATATTTTGATAAATCTACCAAAAAACCTAACACACGAAGCAGTATTTTATATAAATGTGGTTATACTGAAAGTCGATGGTGGCAACAATAAACCCTCTGAACACTCACCTGTGCTAATTTAGTGGTTGATTTAGAAGCCCTCAGTGTTTTCTTGTTGTAAGCTTTACCATTCATTTTGATCTTAGACACAGATGTTCCTCCACTTTTTGTCTTAGCATCCCGAGTGATCACTGTCAGTTCAGGGAAGTTCTCCAGAGCGTTCTTTAAATAGAGCACATAAAGAAAAAGGATTATGAAAAATTCAAGAACAGCCAGCAACTCAGACTGCTGATAAATTGGCTGTTTTTCTTTGAAAATTTAAGAGTGCAGCCTACTAGAAAAAAGCTCCTGTCCCACATGACTTACCAGGAATGGGCTGTGGGAAAAAAATATCTTTTAAAGATCTCATGATGAAAAAGCAGAACCACAAGTTCTGCTGTTTCCTCCCTCCTCACCTAGCTCTCGGAAATAACCACACAGCAGTACAGAGAGACAACTAATTCTTCAAGTGTCTCTGTACTGTGGACATAAAGGGACAAGCAAAAGGCAAAAGAGCAAGTCTGGTGTAACAGCGTTTATGGACAGGTCTGCTTCACTGTTGGTAAACCACTGAGGGTGGGTGGGAAGTGCAGGAACCACAGTGATTCTCCTCCCATTTACCTTCTCTACTGAGGTGTTGCAGCTGTCCTCTTCCCCACCCACATCCAGACCTGTTTATTTATTACTACTTATTACCTCTTTATTAACATGCTAAAGATACTGCAGTATGGGCTTCTTATCCACACTTCTCCCAACCTTTCATGCTGAAGATAAATGAAAGAGGACACAAATGAGTTGCTCTTGAGTCCCTCTGTCCTGGTTTTAAACTACTCTGATAATGTTCTCTACATCAAAGAAGTTCAGAGCTCTGCTCCACAGTGTAGATATTTAATCTAAAAGTTTATTAAGATTTTTATGCAATACAATCATTTACCCAAAAAGCTCTAGAAGGACAGGAAACATTTGCTTTCTCCAAACTTGAGAAGCTTAAAAGAAAAAATGCTTGAGAATGAACCATGCTTGAGAATGAACCACGGGGAATAAAAACTACAACTTTACAGTACAACCTCCTCCATCATAAAATGTTCTTCAAATGCCACAAACACTCACTGAAATTAGAGCATCTCTTTCAAATCCACATTCACTTTTGTTACAAATTTGCCTCCTGGGTTTTGAGTTGTGCCTGCATGGTATGCATCCAATGACTTATAATATTACTTCAAAAATCCTACAATTTAAAAGGGAATACCTTGAAAGTATGATCCAAGCGTAATTTGGAGAGCAGCCTTTTCCTGTTGTCATTCAGCATACCATCAATTTTTCTCATGTGAGGCAAAAGTAGCTCATCTAAAACACACAGAAAAAAAGACAGCAGTTGACGATTAAGAGAGACACAGTAATGAGATCCCTATTTAATCTATTCAACCTATTAACAAACCATGGAAGTAAAAAAATAATGCAATTTGCACAAACTAATTTCAAATCTGAGAGAAAAACCTTTTATTCTGGATCAGCCTGCTAAACCAGTCCAGATATTACACAGTTTAATTGCTGACTGCAGTCCTGTTCTACTTATATACATATGCTTAACTACTTATATAGTTACACGGGTATTTCTAAGAAAATAAACAGACATGAAATGCTTGCTATAAAAGATAGTAACAACAGCAATAAAGAGCCAAGTTCTGACATTCACAACACAAGTCTAATGTAAGAAAGCAGACAAGACAGTATTTCCAATGACTACTCAGTGCAATTATGTATGTATGCATACACATAAATAATTTGCATAAAGTGTTCTTCAGATGTGGGTGTATAGCTAGAAGTTTGGTGGGGTTTTGTCTTCTATGAAAAAAGATTTGCTTTATTAAACTTTAAAATCCAATAAAAACATACAAATTTTAAACATACTGTACCATTGCTCTTTTCCAAGGCTTGCATTGTGTCTGGATCCAAGGCAATGCTAACAAGCAACTCCATGTAGCTCTTAAAAGTCTCTTTCATAGCTCTTGTGTTCAAAAAGCGAGTAACAAGGGGAGCTGGAGGTACAAGCTCTGAAAATTAATTGGAATATTATTAGTTTTTTCCCTCAATATGCTGCAAATGTTTGTTTTTCAAAACTGAAGGTTTCTCTCTTAAAACACAAGTGACCCCTACTGGTATCCCAAGAGATGAAAACTCAATACAATCAGGAATAATACTCGGACTACTTACATGCCAAAAATGGGTTCCAACACCAAATCTGGTACAAACAATACAATTAGTTGTAACTATCAGCATTTAGATTATAATATCTTAGGGAATTTTCCTGTTATTGTAGATGAAAGTCTAAGAAAACAGATAATTAATAAGTTTAGTCAAGGAAAATGCCCTAAATGCAGATTTCACGTCAATGCAAGTACCTCCTAAAACTGCAAAACTTGAGGTCAACCACAAAACTTCAAGTTGTCCAACAGAAAAAGATTCAAAAATCACTAGTGTCACTCAGAAGCCTGCCTATCACTGAAGTCAATCCCACCTACTTGTCCACTTCACCAAAAAACAAGCACAAGAAATTTCACCAGGAAAGCAATGCAGGCATATTTGTACTTACTCTGAGGGAACTTTTATTTTTTCATAGACACCAGTTTTAAACATGAATATGGAACAGCCATCAGTGAGTAAGTGTTCTGGAGCTTTTCACAGGCTCCAAGTATGATACCAGTGTGTTGCAGTAATTTACTAGCAAGGCTTTGAACTTTCTCAGATATCCACCTTTCTATGGATATGGACTATCATCATCAGGTTACTCAAAATTTTAAATACGGACATTTGTACATATTAACAGTTATTTGGGTTAGCTTACTTGAAAAAAATAGTATTTTGAACGTGCTGCCCTCAGCAGAGCCACTGTTCCAGTAAACCAACCCTAGCTGACCTACAGTCAAGTCACTGAGGCCAACGTGCTTTGGAAATGCAGCAATACAGATCATGGGTGCTACAGAGCCTAACTGCAAACACGCAGGAAATAAACAGAACTCCTGCAAAGTGCACTGCAGAGCTGCTACCACAGGTACTCTTTATAAACATTGTACACTAAAAAAATTTCCTTGCTCTTCTAGAGAATTACTGCAAACATCATATCTCGATGTTCCAACACACCATGAATGTCCCAACAGCAAATCTGCTCAGCACACCGCATTTGGGCATCTGGCATTTAGACAAGCAATGAAGCAGCCAAAAAGCCAACTGCTCTTTCTCCTTGGTTTTTGAATAAAACAACCATAGTACTGAATTCTGCCCACATCTGCATGCAGACAGGCACTGCAGGAATGTTATTCCAGACATGACATAGAGCTGCAATGGAAAATCAAAAAAGAATCCAATTCTTGAGATCTATTTGAAAATCAAAGCTCCTCCTCCTCCCAATGTACCTGTCTTAGAAAGCAAATATTAAAAAAAAATTTATCTAACTGATAAACTACATTTGAGATAACTTCAGTTGCATACATTTGCTCATGCACAAGCAACAAGTAAAAAGTCTGAAGAAACCAATTTTGCTTGGCACTGCCATATTTTAATATTTTTTTCTGAGGCTAGTAAAGAAAAATTTGCAACATCAAGCAGCATACTTTTATAATACTATTTTCAGTTAAGCTCAAATAGGCCTAAATGCTAACAATAGTATCTTGCTTACCATCCTCATCACTCTGGGCCTCAGGTGAAGAATCAGACTGAGAAGATGAAAATTCTTCTTTCCACTTTTTCCTTTTCTTTGGTGGTGGTTCAGCCTTTACCTTTGGCTGCTTAGCTTTGGGTTTCACAGAAGAGACTTTTGTTGCTGCTGGTTTTGGTGTTGGTGGATCAGGGACTTTGTTGTTGCTACTACTAGGCTTGGAATGAAAAGTCCTGCAACATTATGAAGACAATCTTTATAAAAACAATTACCACACAAGCTTTGACATTAACAAAACCTCTATGGTCTTATTTAATCAGAATGTATTTCCCCACGGATTATATGTACTTACTTCATTGTCATATGTAACTAGGAGTTAGGTCATACACCTTATAGTACTATATTTTTGATATAAAGTTTATATTTTGATATATATTCAATTACTCTCAATTATTGATTTTTATTATGATGATTAAACAGCATTCCCAGTTTGTAACTCGACAAACAGGCACAAAGTTAATTGTAAAAAGTTAGTAGAATTTATGAGCTGTAGGAGATTTGTGGTAATGTTAAAATTTATTATTTAATGAAAAAAATAATACTTGAGAGACGTGAACAAATACTAGCAATCAATAAGATTTGATGACAAAGTGAATTTGGGATATTGTATCCATACAAATGTGGGAGAGAGTATCATACAGGTAAAAATGCAAAAAATGCAGGATCTTGAGGACTGGAATAAGAAATCAGGTAACTCCTCTCTTTTCTCTTCCCACCACCCAAACCAGGAAAACAAACAGGAAACTTCACAGCATAAGTACAAAGTTATGTACTTTAGACTGACAACATACTATAGTTTTGAAAACTTGTCAGGGAAATATAATTCTGGGAAGTGCCACGCAAGATTTTTTTTGTCCAAATGGTAAAGTTCAAATGGGAATCAGTAAAACAATACTAACAAAGTTTCTAGTGTTCTTCTGGAACACCAAGAGTAATTCTAGTTGCTTGTCACAGATAAAGATTTCAAACTAAAATGGATGGAGATAATAGATAATGGAAAGCCTGCCTCAGACAAAGAAGCTGAAAGACCTTGATTAATCCAGCTTAGTGAAATGAAGACAGGTGGAATCACACTGCCTCAAAAAATACATCATCATGCTGTAAGAGCACCAGTTAAAGACAGAAATGAGAGCCAAAAACAGTACTGATAGAACATATGGAGACAAGGTAATCATCATGTTTTGTTAAGACAGGACTGTTTCAGAGCACTGGAGGAACAGGTTCTGGAACAGTCTTCTGTACCCTAAGAAAAAAAACCCAAACATCAGAATCCTCGCTAGTTCTAAGTAGATCATGGTTATGTTGTAGAATTGATTATCTGATGGCATTGCTTTACTTGAAAGCAAACTAGACTTAAAACCACAGTCAATTCTTGAATGAAGAGCACTAACTTTTTTCATTAATTTACTAAGACTTGATAAAGAAAACATCTGCATTATTGAAAATCCATATAGAAAACTTACAGATGTCATCTGAAGTTGTGAGAAAATAAAATAAGCTAAGTGTTAAAGCGTGACAGAGTTTGTACAATACAGAATCTGCATTCTTTTCCAAGAGCATAATCAAAGGTCAACACAAAATGCAATAGCCAAACCCTTAGCAAGTTAATGACAGTGAAGACCTTATCAGAAGGAAGGTGACAGAGGAAATCTCAGAGGTAGCCTAAGTACCTGCGTAAGAGACATTTGCGGTCGTAACATTTTGTAAGACCAGTAGTATATTTATGAGAATAAGCAAAACCACACCACCATTGCCCTGCATTCCTTACATGGCTCTCCAGAGTGACAGATTTGGCTGGCTTTTATTTATCCTTGGTGGTGGTTTAAAAGCAATACTGATTTACTGATTTCTAAGGGGATAGAGATTACATGGGATGACTCGAAGTGATAAGGCTTTCTGGGGTTGGGGTTGCCACAAGAAAAGTAAAATATTCTCAATGTGCAAGGACATAGAAAAGAAGGAAAACCATCCTTGCAACAACTAACTTCAGCAATGAGGTTTTGTTTTAAAATTAACTTTCCAGGCTTGGAAAGAAAGCATGTAACTCCCTGGGACAGGACAGCCATTAAAGCAATCCAGAAAAAAATACCTAACTTGCAAAGCCCACAGGATATGAGAAAATGACACAGAAAAAAACTAAAATCATGACACTCGTAGGCTTCTATCCTTATGTTGAGCAACATGGCAAAAGAAGACAGAAGGAAATAGTACATGGAGCCCTAACACCTCTAAAATGAATTATTATTACAATCCACAGGTTCAAAGTAGGGAAGTCTTGATAAGCAACAATTTCTATTTTATTTCTTAGAGCAAAACACACAGTTCTCAGTTTCAAACTTGAAGCTGAATTAACATAAACCTGAGTTATAAGTCTTCTAGGTGTGTTCTTAATATGAAAACAGTATGGCAAAATGACAAACAGATTGAAATAAAATACCTTGCTGACTGTACAGGCTTGCTTCGTGGTTTTTTTGAACATACTCTGACATATTCCTTTTTGTTTGCGTTTTCAATGAACTTCACATACACTCGTTTGTATTTTGTTTTTGCATCCCCAAAATACCCAAGATACTAAAAAAAAAAAAAAAAAACACAAGTGTCTCTGTTAAGTAAAATTATTCAGTTTAACACTTAAAAATCTACATACTAAAGAAAAAAAGTCAATTTAAAACCAACCTGTTTACATACAAAGATGAGCCATCATCTTTAGAATTTAAGAGAAATTCTCCAGTGGATTTCCACATTGTATTTAAAGTAAGAAAATAAGGCTAGAGGTACTTTGGGCTTCATTTTCTCCCTTTATTTAATCCTCCTCTTGTGTCATTCCAAAAGGATTATCTGCCTGGCAAAGAGCTGCCTGCTGAAATCATATCCTATCTGGATCCTTCCCACTGCAAAAAGCTCTTGGCTCACAAGCCTATTTCCACTGACTTTATTCTGGTTGTGAAAACTTGCTCCTTTACACAGCCTGAGAGAACCCAGGCTCAAAAGCAAAGAATCTGCCAATTAATATATTAAGAGACAACTCTAGAGCAGGAGGAAATGAAGAAACCATTTTTTTTCTCTCCCCACACAAGGATGCTTGCTAAGAACATATATCAGAATGACATTTGATTTTGTTCCCTGGACTTCCCTTAAGGAAATCAGTTCCCACGAGGCTTCACGAAGACTCACACTGTTAGTAGCAGCAAACTCTCTCTGTCCATCTCGCACTTCAGGAACAAACTTTTGCAATAAAGCCTTCTGTACTTTCCAAATAGCTGGAGGCTCTTTTCCTGTTTGCAAAGCAACCTGTAAGATCATAAAATTATTTGCTAAAAACAGAGCTTATTTTTCTCCCAGAAGTGTATTTGCACATTGTATTTTTTTCGGCAAGTTACCCAGGGATAAAACTGTCATTCACAACTCCAAACCTTTGGACATTATGTGCCGTTTGCAACAAGACAGTATGACATGGACCACAGGAAGTATAGTGCAGCCTACAAACCTTATTTTCACAGCAAAGAAGTTGTGCCAACAAGATCTGCCTGCACCGTGGTGTCATAGGGACATCACGTACCATGCAACGGAGCCACAAAACTCTATTTTTTAAAGCAATATAACATTTTTCCAATTTCTTATGTTTTGCTCTGCGAGATATTTTTAAAAACAAAAATGCAAGAATCACAAGTAGTAAAGAGCTTGCAAATCCCTAAAGATCCTGTAGCAGAAGCCCAGGAACATTACAGCATGATGTCTGCACCAACGTGGAAAGAGATAGCTCAGTATGAACTAGTGAAACAGATTTTACACCTTCAGATCAACTTAATCATAAAAAAAAAAACTTGAACTGATTTTATTCTTCACATAGTTTGAGAAATAAATTACATTAAAAACAAATTGGTAGTTATTAGCTCCAATGAGAATTCTGTATAAATCCTACAGGCAAAGTATTAACTCAAAAAACTCAATTCTTTGGTATTAATTCCTTTTTCCTGACTGCTTAAATAAATAAATAAGATAAAAATAAAAATATCTCATAACATACCTTATTTGGTGTTATTAGTGACAAGTGAATATTTTAAAACTGGTAACACTTGTCTCATATGACAAAGCAACAGGAATTCATTTCAAACCTAAGCTCAAGATGACGAACACATATGTAAGTAATCAAAAGTATTCAAAACCAATTGTAACAATATTGCTGGCTATGATAAGAAAAAGGTAAACTCTGAATAGGAAAGGTAAACATGCAGAAGAACTTAAAATTGAGAAGCAACAAATCCAAAACAAAACAAGAAACGAAGACAGAAAGGAACACTCCCATAAACTCATATGAAGAGCTGCACTGGTTGCTAACGGAAGCCACTTCTTGTTAGAATAGCAAGCAGAACCTCTTAAAAAATAAAAAAAGACAAGACAATTCCAAGATCTTCTGCACAAGTCCAGAAGTTATTTTCTCAACACCTTATGCTTGAAAGCCTACTATGATCTTAAAAAAAAAAGCTAGCCAACAGCCTGTGAAAAATGTATGTTTTAATATGAAAAGAAGGTAATTTCACATTCTAACAGAGGTTACCAGCACACAGGCCATGTATGTATAAAACCTATTCATAACCTGCACTAGAAAAACACCTTTAAGGTATCTTGGCAGCAGCCAGGTGAATATCAGAACAGAAACAGAAAACTCATCTGTAGCCTTTCCCCTTTTGGTAACTTGTTGTGGCTACATTAATATGAAGGATTTTTTGTGATTTTTTTTTGCCAGAGCAAGTATTCAGATTACCTTTAGTGTCTCTATATCTTCAATCTTCACTACAAATTCATCACGTTCTCTGTACATGCCCTCTCCTCCACTGTCTGTATTCTCCTCATCAGTACATCCTTCTACTGCAACAGTTGCCTGTATTTTTGCCAATTGCTCTGAATTTACAGCATCCTGTTGAGCTACTTTTAAGGGGTCACCTGGATTCATTTTCTCCTGCACAGGAGCAGTTGTCTGTGGAGATTCCTGTTTTACTACAGCAGCAGTGGTGGTGGCAGCAGCAGTAACAACTGCCACTTTTTCAGCTTCTGAAGAAAAAAAAAATCCAAATTTTAGTTAAATAATACAGGATTAGTAACATGGGAGCTAGATTTATTTTTCTTTTTTGTTACAACACATGTTAAAAATTGTTACAATACATATTAAAAACAACTATACCAGGAAAAACAACTGTTTCAAGAGTGAAAATTGAAGCATTATTTCAGCCACAACTAAACCTTAAACAAAAGCAAATTATCATAGCTAGCATACTTCTGTTTGTAATAAAACTGCTACATCTGTTAGCACCTAGAAATAACAAAGATGAATGCTTTAGAAAATTGCTTGATAGTTACAGATATGATTAACAGGAAATACTGTTGTACTTTGTGTGAATAAGCAAATACAACAGAAAAGGTTACAACACTGAATCTTGTTTCCAACCTGGTGATAAGTATTCTTTTTTAAAATTGAATTAAGGAAAGAAAAATACACATGAAATATGAAACATTTGCTGTATGACTTCTAGACATTTATCACCTATATTCTGTGATAATTTAACTGGAAGTTCCATATTAAAACCATGGCAATATCCTATTAATTTTTAATATTAACAGAGGTGAACAATGAGAACTGACGATAAGGGAAAGAAAGGAAAGAATATTCTTCTCCTCTAAGCCAAAAGGACGCTCCCGCCTTTCAAAGTTATTACTCTTTC
>NW_008600328.1:23132-24232 GCF_000691845.1 Merops nubicus
AACAATGAGAATCCTTTTTATATATTACTTCATACTTTTAAATACATATTAGTCTTAACGCTAACTCAATGATATAAATGAAATCAAGCTATATTATCTATTGTATAATTACTAATATCGGTTATAAAACTGACTTCAAACTTCAGAAAATAATTTTTGTTACAATCACGATTTTTTACTTTGTCCCTTGAAAAAATAGAAAAAAGATAACCTGATATATTTTAATAAAAGCAAGTCAAAATAATTATTTAAATGTCCAATTAAATACAAAAGCTATATAGCAGCTACATGAAGATTCATTATATCAGTTTAGTAAAATTGCTAAGTCATGAAATACATTCTTCTGGATATAGCCTATCACATTATCGCAAATATGTTGTATTTCTTTGTTCAGTGAAAGATGACAGCTTTAATTAGACTTAGCATTATCAGTTCCCCAAGTATATTTACCCATTCTTGGGAACAGCAGATAGATGTACACACGCTGCTTAACTCTACCAAAAAAAGACTATGTTTTAATATTTGTCTTTTCATACTTATGTGCAAAAGCAGACAGAAGAGGGGATTACTAGAAAATACACAAAACACCATCAATTAATAAAGAAATCATTACCAAGCCTCTTCTATAATGTACAAACAGACTTGTATACAGCAAAACAGGAAGGTCAATTCAAGAAATTGGTAGTATAAATATTACATCCTTACAAATAACAAAGGAGATACAGTAACATTTTAAAAGAAATCACTGCATATAAAACCACTAATAGAAATGCCCACCCAACAAAAAACCTATGAAATATTTTCTTTGGAACTTTTTAATAATGGCTTATTAAAATTAACAAGCTTCAACAAGGGGCTCACAGCATGGCATTACCCACATTTTGGCTTTCTGAGAAAAAAAAAAAAGTCACCGCTTTCTTGTTTAAAATACACCTTCGACTAAAAGACACATGAGGAACTTCATCTTCTGTAACAGCCTTTCCAAAATGACAAACTTAACATAATTTAATAGAAATATCCACAGAAGAAAACAGAACAGTAATTAAGATGAAGTACGGTTTTGCATACACGTAGGGGTTCAGCCCCAGGCAGGAGCCGGG
>NW_008600329.1:0-1927 GCF_000691845.1 Merops nubicus
AGCCGGGCGCTGCTGCAGCCGCTCGTTTCTTCCTGCAGGTACCGCATCGAGTACGAGTCGCTCTGTAAAACAGAAGCAGACCAGAATGAGTTCATCGACCAATTCATCTTTCAGAAATAAGGATTTTAGGATTAAAAAAATCCCCAGCTTGGAAACTTGAGCATTCCAGAATCTTGAGGCTTTCAAAAATATGCAATTTTTCACTGTGTACGAGTGAAGAGATGGTCTGAGCCAACGGGAGCATCTCAATCCTGTGTGAGTGACACCATACGTGGCAATAAGGAGGAGGGCTCTACCCCCGGGGAGACTGTTCTGCCCTTCCATTTTATACAAGTTTTGTACAGTCAGTAATTCCAATTCAAATTATAGTTGAATTAATACTACCGTTGCTATGTTACGGCTCTCGCTTTTTGACTCCTACAGCTCTTTCCAAGAAATCAAGAAATAAATTATTGTTTTCAGACTTTCTGGATCTACCAGAACCAGCTGCCTCTCTGTTGTCTTCAAGCTGAAGAGTTTACAGCTCCCTGGACAGCCACGATGCTTCTCCTGTGCGTGGTATTTTTCATGTCTGTAAGGACACAGCCCATGAGCAGCAGGAGCTTTTATCTGTAGGGACCACGCTGGGTTTTGTATAGCTGAGAAAAAAACCCAGAAGTTGGATTAACAGGATGGATCCACTACAGACACAAAAAGCAGAAAATAAGGCAGAATTGAGTGCTTCAGACTGTGCTTGAGGTACACCCACATCAGGCTGTGCCTGAGGTACACCCACATCAGGCTGTGCCTGGGGTACACCCGCCCAGGCAGCAGCACGGGAGCTGAGGCGTTCCAGGCAGAGCTGCAGGCTGCAGTGGCCGCAGGAACACCCACATCAGGCTGTGCCTGAGGTACACCCGCCCAGGCGCCGAGGCGTTCCAGGCAGAGCTGCAGGCTGCAGTGACAGCCTCCAGAGCAGCCTGGGGCACAGGAGCACAGACCCAGGAGTACAGAATCACCCTCAGACACCCGAGGCCTTGGCCTCCAACGGAGGCTCCCGCTGAAGTGCGGATGGCTGCGCCTTGGGTCTGCCTGCAGGGAAGTGTTGCTCTTCCCACAGCCTGCAGGAAGGATGAATTTTGTGCCAGTGACATCTTGAACCACACAGGCAGGGGCTGAAAAGCCACCTCAGGGACCTGGGATCTTACACACATCTCTGAGATTGATTCTTGCTGATTGTATCAGAAGTTAAAAATAAAACCAACTACCCCAGAACTTCCATTGGTAGTGGGTTTTATTTACTGGAACTTTTACATATATTTACTTTGTGAACTATCTACAGTCTCATGGTCATTTTAAGTTCCTTTTAGTCATTCTCTTAAGAAAAGTAAATGCAGTTTGACACATTTAGTTATTTATTTCTATACTAGAAGTGATTTCATGGAAGAGAGAAGTTTACAAACACTTGTTTACAATTCCTGAAGCACTTCAGAATCCTCTAGGAAGGATGCTGCCAGAGTTAACTTCAAGAACTCATACACCCAGATTTAGGCACATTTAGCACTGATCAGACATTCACAATTAAACTCGAAGCAGAGCAAAGGAATGTGGAATTTTAAAGGAAAGGGTGAGGAAGCGAAGAGTAATTATAGGATCTGGAATGCTTGACAAGCACGGCTTTGCAAATCTACAGAATCAGGAATGGATTTGGCAGAATATGCTCTTGGAAGACAAGTTCCTTATCGAAGCAGTTTTCTAACAGTCATCTAGGAAACGGGAACTTGAAAGAAAAGTATCAGCTGTAGTTTCCCCCCTCTAATCACAGAGTTACACGTCAAACGGTTGAAGGTTCATTTCCCATGGCAGGTGCAGGGAAGGTCCCTTGCCCAGCGGGGCCCTGATGGCTCTGGCGGGAGGCGCCGGGAGCGTCGCCCGGCCGCGTGTGCTG
>NW_008600330.1:0-3893 GCF_000691845.1 Merops nubicus
GGGGGAGCGGGAGGGAAGGAAATAACCCCAGTGTCTTAAAAACAGGAATTAACCAGAGGCACATGGGGTGAATGTGCACATGCACAGCGCATACATGCCAGTATCCAGAGATATGCTCCTGAGTCGTTTGCTTTAGAAGCCCCACCAAACCAAAAAAAAAACAAAAATCCCCAGGCAGAGCAGTCCCCACACCTCATGAAACAGCAGCCTGCCCAGGTTTCAGGTCCTGTGCGTGCACAGATCGATGTCTTCTCGATGCTGTTTTTGCACGCTGAAGCTGTCTGCAAAGCAGTTCTCTTTCAGTGAAGGACTACAGGAGATGCACGCTTTAAATGGCTCTTTCTCCATGCACACACTTATCTGCTTGGGGAAAGGGAGGTGGGGGGGGTAAAAATACAGCTCAGAATCTGCCGAACACAACGCAGAGAGAGCTCCGGGAAGCTGCTCTGCATTTACTGGCAGTCATTTTCTCGTGATACATAATGCACAAGGTGCCATTGCAAGCTGAGGTGTGAAAACAGGGGGGAAAATGGTGTTTCTGGTAGTGACTGAGTTTTCTTCTTCCTCTGAGGCTTCTTTCCCAGCTAATATCTGGGAATAATTTATAGCTGCATGTTAATATGGTGTCTTGGTACTTCAGCACATCTGCGAAGAAAATCCCTGCAAAGCAAGCGTGTCTTTTCACAATCACTGCATGTCAGTCTGGCAAACTCTAGCTGTTAGCAGTGTACAACGAAGGGGGGGGAAAACCCCCAGCACCGTGATCTGTTTAGGAGGTGGGGGAAGGGGCAATGTTAATACCTTTAAAAAACCGAAAGGCGTAAGCCATTATTAGCAAAAGCTATATTGAGCATGCTTGCCAGACAGGCAGCGCAGCTCAGCTCTAGTTCCGCCCAGACATGTGCCTTGCCATTTTCATTTTAATCAGTCTGCTCAGGATGGCTGCTGATTCATTTTGCGGGATGGCCCCCTGGGAGCCAAGGTGAAAGCCTGAGGCGAGCTGCTATTGCATCAATGCAGCACTCCACATCAGACACAGGGAGGGGAGGCAAGGCTTCGGCAGCAGATCGAGTTCAAAATACCAGCCTCAATATTAAAAAAAAAAGCCAGCACCCCCCTCCAACAAATAAAATCTTTGTGGAAATGATACTAAAAACATTTTAAAAAATTAAAAAAGAGAGGAAAATCCCAACAGCCCCCTCCCGGAATCATTAAATAGAACACAATTAGCGGAGAAAAATCTCTTCTGCTCCTTCCTTCCCTTTGTACTCTGGAATCGCTGGAGCTACCATTTCTTTTCACAAGTCCTCGTTTAAAAAGAAAAAGGACGCTCTCTATTTCTCTATTTACCTGATAACTAGCTGGGGGTGGGATACCTGATTTAGCTGGAGACTTTGATTTGTGGGATTGACAACCTTATTATGCAGTGAGCTTATTATTGATATTATTCTGCTCTCGGTTGCCATGACCACCTTGTGAGAGACATTCAATTTTCTCTCTTCCATCATCATTATCTATGAGGCCATCTGTTGTGGAAAATGAATTCAGGCTCATTTGCATGACTGATAAGCAAATTTTTTTTTATCTATTTAACAGAAGGTCATATGCCGGGGATTTGGAGCTGGTGAAAAAAAAAAAAAAGTGGAGGAAAAAAAAAAAGGCATCTCGAGAGGATGAGTGGGAGTGCGTGCATTAGAGGATGTATGTGGAAGTAAAACAGATCCCTCAGGCCTGCTAGCCTATCCTACTGCATTTGTCATTCCTGCCAGGGCGACATTTTTTTCCCCCTAAGCTTCTGCACACTAAAGAGAGTGAGAGCTTTTTCCCTGCAGTCTTCTTGAAGCCCCCCCCCTCGTTTTTTTTTACTCAGTGTTGGTGGGTGTATTTTAATTTTTTTTAATTTTTTTTTTTTTTTTTTAATTCCCTGGAACATGGGGTATCTTTTCAGTGTTCAATGAAGAAAAAAGCAGCCTTTTCTGGGTCTCTGTGGTATGCTTCTTACTCCTCATCCTTTCAAAGTTGTAGTAAGCCAGGGTGTTTCTTAACCCTACTGAAATGTCTTGCTTATGTTTTACTTGTAAATGGTTAAGGGTGCAGGTGGGGGCTGTGTTTTGTGCAGGGTGGGGGGTTGGTTCTTGTAGCTAACTGGAAAGATTATTGTGATTTTTGCAGTCATTCTGTAGCTTGTACTTAAAGGTCCATTGTTTGCTCTTTTCAAGTTCTTCTGGCAATGCTGCTGTGCAGCCGAAATTGTATTGGGCTGTAGAACAGCTGATAAAAAAATAATCCTAAAGTGTGTGTTTACTATATGAACGCGTAATGTTGCATGCATTAAGCATGTTGTTGTTTATATAAACTTGCTGCATGTTGGATGGTACTTGTTCGATATGGAGAAGCAGAGACAAAAACTTCACAGATTGGAATGTTAAACGACAGCCAAGTACAATTAAATAAAAGATTGTAAGATAATACATTTCTACACTAAAGCGACATTTGAAAAGAGTAGATTTATACTCATAAAAGAGTGGCATCTTGAAAGAACACTATATTAAATGTTTTGTAACTGTAACAGTGTTTCTTTAAAGAGAAAAAGCTTTGTAAATAAGGAATGGTTAATTTAGTTAACTCTCCGAAAACATCATCATCTATAGTTTTATTTTAAAATAGTTCATATAAGTATGGCTGTAGCCCATGTACATTTAGTGCAAATCTGTTGATCTTATTAGTTTAGTGTTAAAAAGTAACTGAAGAGTATAAAAGAAAACTACTGATATTAGTAAAAAGAAATTACTTAGTCTGTTATGGAAGAGAGGTTACACAGGTTTGCTTCTTTTATTTATCACTAACAAAGATTAAACTTAATGGAATAGAATCATGCCATTTTCTGAGTACAGAACAACGTGCACAGCCTTGGCTAGGCAAAGAGGATGTTTTTTAAAATGTTTGTTTGTTTCCTGCAGAAGTACTGTGAGCACAGAAGTACAGTTTTTACATCATGAATGCTTGACATAGTTGGCAATACTCCTTTTAAAAATAGAAAAGGAGATAGGCAGTACTCTCTTGCAAATAAATACATTTGGATTTTATTTATAAACTGTTGGGAATCTCTTTTTATATTTCCTACTTGCAATGGAGAAGTGTTTGTGGGTGCTGAATTTCAGGTGGAGAGAAGTTTCACTTTTATTGAGGTCAGTTAGAGACCTGATCTGTAACTTGTTTACATGAGGTAACTTACTCAAAATTATTTGATTAAATTTCCTCTTTTTTCTTTTTTAAAAAATATTTTAGAAAACACGCTGCAACAGACCTAGCTGATAGATAATCTATTGCTAGATAATCTAGACAATCTATTGATGACAGTTATCTAAAGGGTACTTTTTTCTTTTACCCCTTTTATTTCAGAAAGGGTATCTTTCTTGTGTATTTTTAAAAAGGAGTAAGATTTAATGCTTCTTTGGCATCCACCATATTTATTAAGCCTTTTGGAATTTGCCATGGAAGTTGGGTCACAGAACTAATTTCACACTCAGAGTTCAGTGCAGCTCTGGTGGTTGGGGTGGGCGGTGTGAAACGTTGCTGTTTCCCCAATGGACTTCAGCTGGAAGGAACGGTATGCTCTGTATTAGCAGGCTGCCTTCTAGCATGCAAAGGCTGAGGTCTCCGTCTTATCCCCTCCTGCCCCCACCACTTGAATTGTCAGCTTCTTCCAAAGGCTGGTGGATAAAACCTGCTAAACTTCGGGAAAAGCCTAACAGATAACAGCGTCGGTTCTCTTCCCCTGCCCCCCAAAAGTTAATTACTGAGCCTGGTTGGATTCCTCCTTGCCACCCTGACATTTGACTGCTGCTAATTCACTGATTAATCTCATTAATGTGATTATAGAAGGATTTGGA
>NW_008600331.1:0-635 GCF_000691845.1 Merops nubicus
CAGCAGGTCCCCATTCCCTGTGCTGCAAGGTCCCTGTGCCACCAGGTCCACTGTCCCCATGGCAGCAGGTCCCTGTGCCACCAGCTACCCCACTCCCAGCACCTCCAGGTCCTCATGCCACCACATCCCCTTTCCTCGTGCCACCAGGTCCCCCTTTCCCCACAACAGCAGGTCCCCGTGCCACCAGATGCCCCATTCCCCACGCTACCAGGTCCTCATGCCACCAAGTCCCTGTGCCAGCGGGTCCCCACGCCTACAGGGTCCCCACTCTTCATGCCCATGGGTGCCACCCCCTGCCCCGTGCCAGCATGTCCCTGGGGCTGATGGCACCCGCACTGCCAGGCTGTTTGAGCTGACGGGCACCATCCCACTGGAGAAGGACCTGAGGGTCTCACTGCTGGACTATGACCTGCTGCCACCCGACCAGGAGATTGGCACCACCACCATCGACCTGGAGAACCGCCTGCTCTCCCGCTTCCGTGCCCACTGCGGGCTGCCCACCCGCTACCACACGTGGGTGCCCCTGGAGGGGGGCACCGGGGGCTGCAGAGTGCATGGTCCTGAGCCCAGGAGTGGGCACGGGGATGGGGATGAGCTGGGGACAGGGGTGGGCACAAGGGGATGGGGTGGGCACA
>NW_008600332.1:0-281 GCF_000691845.1 Merops nubicus
CTCCTCAACTAGTTCCTTGAATTGAGATCACTTCTCCTCCACCATCACAAGATCCTTATCTTAGTTACACATTTCTCACCAAATACTGCCATTAATGGAAATTAATGATTTACTTTAATCTTAAACGTGACATGAAAAACTTGCAGACAATACAAGGTTTTCAGGGTGGATCCAGCCCCTGCTCAGACCCACACAAGGTTCAGGACACACCTTTGTGTTCCCGCGGCCCCAGCGAGCTGGGAGCCGCTTACCGCTGGGATGCAGCACGGAGAAGGGACGCG
>NW_008600332.1:364-9124 GCF_000691845.1 Merops nubicus
CGCAGGAGAGTGTGGAGCTGCTGCGGGACTTCTGGGGGACCCCCCTCTGTGTTACAGGAGCTTTAACCCCGAGCAGGGAGCCCAGCAGAGCACCGCACACAGCTGCGGAAGGACGGTGCCCCGAAACACGTGCAGGGGGCCCCAACCCTGAGCAGGAAGCCCCCACACTGGGCAGGGAGCCCCCACACTGGGCAGGGAGCCCATCTCCCCGGGACAGACACTGCTGAGGAGTAACTTAACGGAAAGAAACTTTTGCACAAGAATCACAGCTATTGGCACAGACTGCCCACGGATCTCACGCTGGATCCCACAGGAATCTTCACCAGCCAACACAGAATGCTGGTTATACTTGCACTTTACTCACAACACTTGTGCCTTACTGAGGACTAACCACCAGATTCCTCCACGGGAGCCTCTGTTGTGCTGAATCTGCCCCGGAGACAATCACAGAGAGTCAAATCCAAAGCCAAGAGAGCCCGTCAAGGGCTCCCCAGCCAGGCGAGCTGGGACACCAGCCAGCTAGAGATGGTGTTTTCATTAGTTAATGCCAATAATTGCCTCAATCAATCAGTATATACCAGAAGAAAAAGCTCCACATCAGTCCGGAAAAGAAAGGCTCTTAAAGCAGTGTTGCTAAGTTCAATTTGAATATTCATTTCAAAGAACTCCCAAGAAATCTACTCTGTTAAGCAAACAAACACCAATTAAAGCATTTTATATAAATATCTCTCTCCCGTCTTTTAACTCAAACTTTGCAGCCAGAACAAAGAGGTGACAAAATTTCCTTTTCCAAATCAAACCCAACTTGAAAAGAAGCACCTAAATAAGATCTTTCTTTGTAGTATTTTCTTCTCTAGTTTTAGAACTGCTTTGTGATGTTCTTATGTTCAGCCTGAGCTGACTGGCTGTGCCTGGCACAGGACGCAGAGCACCGTGCCCGTGGGCAGGGAGCAGAGAGGAGCACCAAGCACAGCCCCTGCCCCGTGCCCGGGGTGCCCACCCTGCCCAGGCCCCTGCCCTCCCCCAGCACTGCTCACCGTGCCAGGGAGGAGCTGGTGCTAAGACACGTGCCCTCCACGGGGCACACAGGGAGCAGGGAAGGGAACGGGACAGGCCCACGCCAGCAGGAGCTGATACCCACAGAACCCACGGACAGCGAGTGCAGAGGGGACCCCGAGTGACAGGAAAAGCAAATGTCACCCCTTTTCTTTGCACACCTCCTTTGTACACCTTCCTCCAGGTACTGAGATTTAGATTTAAGCTGTACACAGGACAGGCACTCAGGGGTGTGACAGCCACATTTCATCAGTAACTTCATCTCCCATCAGCTCGGGAGAGCCCAGTGCCCAGCTCGGGCCGGGCACTGCTGCAGGCACAGCTCCTGGCTCAAGTCCTCGTGCCAAGTCACCCTGCTGGGGGCTTGAACACAGAGAGGAGACACCTCAGGCCACGGGAGTAACAAGCACATCACTGGTTTATAGGTAGGATATGAAACATTTAAAATCCAGATGGTATGAACGTTCTAACTGAAAATACAGAACAAGCTGCTTAGGTTGCTCTCAGAGTCTACAGGTAAATACCTACTCCTGACACATACTCTAAAGCAAATGCTTTTCCCAGTCTCTCAAGTAAAATAAAATGAAAATAAAATAAATACTCATTAGGGAATTTGCACCTGCTGAGTTTCAAGGGAAGGGCTGTTTCAAGGAACAAAAAATGGACACGGGCTACAGATCAGCTCTTCCTACTAGGCTGTTCCTCCAGGAGTTTCACAAAGCATCGAGCTGCTTGCACTGAGCAGCATCAAGTGTTAGGGAACAGTGCTCTGCCAGGTGCAGGTTCAACCCCCAGCAAGACTGATTCAGTCTGACTGCACAACACGGCTGGTTACAGGCAGGCACCTCCTCAGGACTGCGAGGCACAGCCAGAAAACCTGAGATAAATGGCAGGTGAACTGCTGAGATGACACGGGAGCATCACAGCCCCAGGCCAGGAGCACTGTCCCAGGCAGCACGAGACACAAGGACTGCCTGTCAACTGGAGCAAGAGAAAAGCTGAAAGGTGATTTACATCTCAGAAGATCTGTTGCTGGATAGACATTCTCAATTTGGCAAGAATCACTGAATAAGATCACCACCTATTTTCAAATCCAGGTTACAGAAGCCTAGTGCAGTCACTGAGGATCCAGAGCAGCATCCAAGCGTTTCTCTTCGCACTGGGCCCCGCCTAGACCAGGCAGGGAGGTTCTCTTTGGTTCACTGCCTTTGGAGGTGGGGGTTGCTGGTTGGCCACTCACACCAGACAGACAGCATTATGCAGTGCATTCTAGTAGAGATTTTTTCAGCCAAACAGGGAAGTGCCATTGCAAGAGCTGCACAATGACCCCGGACAGCAACAAGTGTCATCACCACGAAAACGCTACCGGAGCGCAGCCCCCGGGGCAGGAGGCAGAGCAGGAGGGAGGGGAAGCACCAGGGGCAGGGGAGGGAGCAGTGAACAGCACTGGGCCCGAGACATCCGCAGCGGTGCTCACCTGCTCCAACACACTGCACAGAGAAACAGCCCCGGGCTCCTGGCACCCAAAAAAGGCAAGAGAATATAAAAAAAAAGCAGGGCATCCTTGGGTTAAAACAAAACAGAACTATTAGCTTTGCAACCAAAGAGTCAAACCTGAAATAAAAGGGCCAGCAGAGTATGGCTTACCCAACACTGATTTTGCATACGGTTTAAAGTTTATTCTTAAAAAACTGTTTCTGAAATTCTCAGTCACAACCAAGTAACTAAATTAAGTCTAACGCTTGTAACTGAAAGATTATGAAAATATTTGTTCTTGTTCAAACCATGTAAAAAATCCTCAATAATACATTGTAATATTTTCTTTTTAAAACTAAATTGGAAGATCAACTCTCAGCAGATTTAAGTGTATTACACACAATATTTTGTGAATTAAGATTTATTGATTTCCATCGTATTTACTTTAAATATGGTTGAAGCTGACTGCAGAAAACGGATGGTGAAATTTAAGTTAAAAGTAAACTAATGGTGAAAGAACATCACCTCTGGCTTCCGTCAACGCCTCGTTTATGGTATTTTATTAATAAGTTCCAGGACTCTCCATCCAGGGCTGTTGGAGGCCTCTCCCAGCAGTGTCCTTAGCTCTGCGCCACTTTCCCGTGCCAGAGGTGAGCGTGCTTTCAAAAATACTGCCACTTCCCCAGCACCGTGTCCTTGATTGCATCAACGTACTGAGTGGGCACCCAATAGACCCAGTAGTAGGAGGCTTCTGTTGGGCCCAGCTGAAATGCCTGCAAAGTCAAAAACGACAGCGTTCACCCTCGGGGCCCAGGGAGCTCTGCCGGGGGCAGGCAGGGCTGAGCCTCCACAGCCAGCCTCCTGGGACACCCACGGCCTCCTGCCACCCCCTGGGCAGCAGCCAGGGACGTCCCCCTCACACACAAGAGTGCAAAGCAGCAGGTGAAATGGCAAGCTCCTTCCCTTCACAGTATCACAGCAGCAGGGAAAAGGCTTGGGCAGCTCTGAGAACGTGAGGGAATTAGTCTGGGGGACTGAATCTGAAGCATAACTCACTCTGAAGAGATGAGCAGGAACTGAGCAAGCTGCTGACTGTGTTTACACAGTCACAGAGTTTTCTACTAAGACATAATGTCCTACTCCAAACACATCTCTGTGTGTGTTGCAGGGGAGGCCCAGGCCTGCCAATAACCTCTATCCCTGCTTCAGGGCAAGAGTTTATTGTAGGATATTTTGAAGAGGACGTTTTCTAACATGGCTGATCAAAAAGAGTCAAATATTTGGACAAAGACTAGACCAGCACCCTCCTGCAGGCAATAATTTGAAGGTATAACGTCGGCCCTTAAGAATGAAACAGGCTTACAAAAGGAGCTTACTTCAACATTAAAAAACAGTTACTGTGCTTTGGAAAGTAAAACCTCAAAAAAACCCCATAGATTAAAAGAAATGCACAAAAATTCAGTAGTATTATCACAGCCCTCTTCTTAAATGTCTTACTTTTCTAGACCAAGCACCAGTTTTTCATTAAAAATATGGGAAAAAATATTACAGCATCAATTCACTTTTTTTTTTTAACTCCAGCAGGGCCTGCTTTCCATATAAATACAAGAGGAACTAGAAACTGAACCACATAAGGGAAGGCATCACCAACGTTCAGAAATGAGGAGCTACACTCTGCGTGTTTTTACTGCTTTAACACTGTCACAAGGCAGAAGATATGAAATAAAGCTTGAGCACTAATGTTTGTGTGAAACCAGCCCAGATTTCCACAGTGCTAGGTGCTCAACAGGCCACCCAGAATGTTCATGCTGTGACAGGGGCCACGTCCACGTCCCCATCTCCCCCCAGACACCAGGCTGGTGTCACCGCCCACCTCCAGCTCGCTGCTTTAAAACCCTCACTCCTGTGCATTGCATGAAGTAATTAGACTGGATATATTAAAGCAGAGATGTCACTTACCATCATGTGATAATCCTCGTGTCCTTCAATAGGTTCACTCACCACATTTTTAATGGATGCCATGGGTAACTTTTCTGTTCTCTCTACATTAAAACCGATCAAAGCGTTATTTTGGGAGATGGGGAAGCAGTGTTTCAGTCACCTCAAATACCACCTGCTACTTCCAAAAGCTCCCCAGGGCGCAGTCTCCTCTCTGGGTGAACTGTGGATGCCTGCTGCTGAGAAGCTGGTCTTCCACTTTACCACAGACCCCACAGCAGGCACGCCAGTAAGTCAGAGGAATCCAAAACTTGATCTCACAGTTGCTCGTATTTTATGTCTCCGCGACACATTAAGCACTTCAGGACCCCGATTCAGGCCTAAACTGAGTGAGAGGGGAAACCTCAGGCTTTATCTAGTGTTCCCCCCCAGGGCCTCCACTGGGACCAGCATGACTACTCGCCATAGTGAAAGCTGCTCCATTCAGGACTGACTACCAAGGGCTATTCTAAGCTCTGCAGAAGTGACAAGGCTGAAAAAGCCAAATGCAGACAGGCTAACCAACACTGAATGAGTGCTCAGCCCTGGTTCTGCTCTGCAGCAGTGCTCAAAAAGCACAGGGAAGGAAATATTAACGAGTAAACAGGGAATAAAACAAAGAGAGAAATTGAAATAAAAGCTGACTACAGTGAGACGACAGAGTAATGTCAGCCAGAGGAAACCAGCTAGAACAGCAAAGCTCATGGTTCATGGCAGACTTTTTGTGTCTCAGTTCTGTCCTCACTTCTCTCCAAAGACTTAACCCCAAGACTCCTCCTTTCAGTTCCAGCCTAAAATTATTTTCTTGGGTATAAGACAGAAAACAACAAGCACTCTACAAAGGAGAAACTGAACTAAAAATTTCCTAGATTTAATTAACTGACTTGTGTGATCCAGAAAAAAAGCACCCACCTAGAAAAGGGACAGGGAGATAGACTCAGTGATGTAAAGACAAACACTCTTCCCCTCAGTGCTCTAAGCTGACTCCAAACTACCCCACTCTGACTCACCATTCATTCACTGAGTAAAATCTTAGTTTGCACTCATTTAGCACCCCGTGGATCAATTACTCTTCCCAGTATCTCAGTGACAGACGACTCCATGTTACCAATGCCTCTACAAAAATGACACAGAGCAACAGAGAAACAGTCCCTGTACCTAACCCAAGGCTCCAAAACATACAGAGTTATCTGGAAAGCACAGACAGGCTGTGGGGGAAGAATCAGTCTCACTCCCTGGGACTACCAAGTGAAAGCCACATCAAGAGCCAGCTGGGTTTGGCCTTGTCCTGACGTGCTGGCATCTGCCCTGAATTTCTTGGAGCAGGAAGGAGTTCCTCCCAATGACAGCCACCAGCAATTACACCCATTCCCTAGAGCACACTGCTGCCACTTTGGAGAAGTAGGGAAACAGGTTACATGAAAAACAGGTGAATACAGGAAGAACCAAATTTCACTGTTCAAAACTACGAGAGAAACGTTAATCCAGAACCCTTCAGAAATACTAAACTTGAAACTTGTCCAGAAGGTGAATGAAGAGGATCAATTACCCAGACACTAAGCATGTATCTAAAACACACCACCAGCAACAAAAACATCTGCCTGCCCTACCTACAGAGGGGAAAAAACCACCAATGTCTCACTCCACCACCTAGCCCAGGAGAGAAATCACTGCAACTGGTCCCAGCAGAGGTTTAAAGCCAGAAAAACCTTCAGTCAGGTCTGTCCTTCAAAGGAAAGGGCAAAAACTTCTGAGACTTCTGCTTACTTTGGAGCTAACACAGCAGCTGGAGGTGCCATCTGAAGCCAGTATTACCATCCAGTTAGGGCACTTTGCTGGGACAGCAGGCAAGCCCTTCTATTCTTCTTGCTGCTCCTGATCAAACTAAAGGAGCAAAGATTCCCTTGGAGCTTATCTGAGATGTTCTCAGCACTCCCTGTTATCACCCCAGCACTCACAGCTCCTCCTGGCACTGCTCAAGGCCGGAAAGTGACTCCCCTGCACAGGGCTCCTGGCAGAGCTCCTGCAGCTGCACAGCCAGGCAACAAGACACCCAACTGACTTGGGTTGCAAGGGCAGATAACACAGAGCTGGCTGCACTCCTCACCCTCCTCCCATCCCCAGGCTCCCTGTCGAGCCTCAGCCAAGCCACTGAGCCTCTGTGTGGGGCTGGCACCAAACCAACGTTTCTGGAGGGCTCCTGAGATGCACCAGAACTGCCACACATCAAAACTTCCATGAGCTAGCAGAGGCAGCAGCAGGCTAATGGAACACCTGAACTGAAGCTTTGCAAGAACAGACATAAAATATCAAGTAATACTCAACGATCTGGGAGAATGGCACTTGGGAAGAGGAAGCAAAACTTCATTCTGCAGTTTTACAATGCCAGGGTTACTCCCTACACACCATCTAGTCACACCAGAAGTTGTTTCTAGGTCACTCAGTTCTCTCATAGCCCAGTCACCAATGGTTCATCTCTGCACTGGATAGTTGCTCACCTTTTGTACCGATCCATAGCTGGTCTTGCTCAAGCTTAAAGGTCAATCTTACTTTCCCTCCAGACTTGTTGTACATGCCAGACAATGGCACTGTTGGCAGGCGCTCCTGTGGAGAGGCAACACAGCAAGTCACAGTGAAGGACCTGAACAGGAGGAGCCACATCCTCTGAACTGTTTAAGCATAAGGACAATCCAGCTTTCCAGTTCTCTGCCAAGATAGCAAAGAACAATTGAACCAGCAAAGAAAGGCCTCAAAACACAACGAAGTCCCCTCTCCCCTGATCATGACAACGTCTGAAGTACTCATTTGCTCACCTGAACACCTTTGACAGAAGGCATCACATCATCAGGTTTTCCTTTATCCAACACTTTTCTGTGTTGCTACAATATAAAAACAGAGATCAGAATTTACAGGAACACCACAGAGCTTTTTGAGCTACGTCCAGCTGCAGCCTTGACCATACCCCAAGGGCACCAAGGACTCTTCACAGTCATTTATCACACAGGAAAGATTAATCTTCAAAGTCAACTGACCAGTCTAAAGAAATTAAACAAATGAATAAAACCCTGACACAATGCAAGGGGTAACATCCCTTCTGGAATATACATCTACATAAACACAACTCTATAAAAGCGCCTTTAAAATGTCAAGTCCCCCTTTGATCTTGTACATGCTGAGCCCATTGCTGGCATCTGGCAGGCCAGTCCTAACAGCCAGGGGTTACAGGCAGTGCAGGGGGTCCCCTCCCCACCCGAGAGCCCATCAGCCCACGACACAGCCACAAACCAGCCCAGGCTAGAGCAGCAGGGGTGAAGAAGCTCACAGCCTGTGAGCTGCTGAGTACCTTTAAACAACAGACCCCACAGTGAAGGTGAGCTGTGATACATCACAGAAACACAAACCCTTTTTCATAGAGGCTGCAGTTCAATGAGGCACTGTTTAATTTTTCATTCAGATTTGTTTTGAGGAAGGTACTTGGCTGGTAACATCTGCAGCTGAAAACCCACTCCCAGCCCCCCAGCACTGCAGCAGTGCTGCTGCAGCACACCTCACTGCACTGCTCTGCCTGCTGCCTCCCAGCAGGGCCAGAGGAGCACTGCACAGCCACGTGCCCTTCACTGGGACAGCTGCAGGAGCTGCTCTCTTGCCAACCATTTTAAAGGCAGGTTTGGGAGATCAAACTCTTTTATACCAACAAAAACTAGTTACTTTCTAGATAGTAATTTAGACTGTGCTTGAGGTAACAGCCATGAGATATTTCTATTATTTACCATTTCTTGTCTGAAATGCCAGGCTGTGCCTGGCACAAGCGACACCCTGCAAGGCCCCAGGCTCTGCTGGGCTGCACGTTCTGCTGCCAGAGCTGCTCTGCACAGAGCCCTCCAGCTGCTGCCCAGCTGTGAGAAAGGAAACCTGTTCTGCCCTGGGGGGGAACCAGACCAAAGGGGAGCACAGAGAGAACCACGCACACCCCACAGCTCCCCACGCCAGCAATTACTGAGACATCAGTAACCTTTTGTCTGCAAAGAGGCTCCTTTTTATTTTCTTCAGCTTTGACCTCCTGTTGTGCAGCTTCTTTTGGCGTATTTACTGCTAAGACATCGTTGATAGTAGAGCCCACAACCATTATTTTCGCCCCGTTGGTGACTTTGATTTCCCGCAGCGTTTTCTCCTCGGGCAGAAGTCCCTTGAACATAACCTTCTGCATGGCGGGCGGCAGGCCTAGGAGGCAAGCACAGGGATTACAGCGCG